>NW_026859533.1:0-44009 GCF_026571515.1 Ruditapes philippinarum
AATTGAATGTTCTCGGTATTTTTAAAATTGAGATGAGTGGGGCCTAAACGTCTTTAATTATTCAGACAACACAACATATGATTGCGCTCTCCGTGATGTAATTTTATTTATACTGAATTAGAATATCGCTCCAAAAGTGTTTAGGTTTTGTGTCTGTGCAATCGGCTAAAATGTGACACTTATTGGCAAAACTGCTTCTTTCATACTCACATTGTGACATACCAGTTGTCGTCGTTCAATTCAACTAAAGCTGCGTACTGTGTTTCAGACCGACCTTTTTATGTAATGTATGTGCACAACAGTGCAAACGTTTTCATAACAGATGATAACAGTTGATATTGAAAAATGTTTAGGATAAAATTATAAATCTGTCTAAGATTTAAAAAGACTGCCCAACTCTTTTTAGAAACTAAGCGTTATGGGTAAATTCTAATGGATATTTACAGAAATTTCGATTGGATCTGTGCGTTATTTATTGTTTATGTGAACTTACTTTTTAAATTAAAAGGAAATATGGTAAAATGAAAACTCATTTTGATCTTCATCCGTTCACTCACTATATACTTTTGGGTGGGCATAATGTCACTTTAATTTTACAATATATGAATAAATTATTTTTTTTACTTTGGTATTTGGCAATAAATGTTACAATAACTATTATCTTTCTATATAGGGATACAGTACACTAATTGTTTTGTTTATCTTTTTGCAGATGATGTACGAACTTCGGCTATAAGCTAAAATAATACACTTAATAGCAGTGAATCTTGTACACATTTCACATAATAAGCCTGACGCCTGACCTGGGGTTTAACTAGTCTGCAATGTATGTATTTCTTAACAAGAATTTAGTAACACAAAAATAAATTATATGTCTTAATATTTCTAGTTTTTGTTAAGAAAAGTTAAATCAATTGAAGGCTTTTGTATACATCTTTCTTGGAAAAAGAATACTTCAAAGCGATGTACCCACATAGAAAAACACCAAAGGGAATCTGAAAGATTTAATGTGGTATCTATTGAAATCTAACGCTTGTGAATTCATGAAATTGACAAAAACTGATTCAGTTATATTTGGTAAATAACAATAATAATAAAAAAAGCGACGGAGCACAAAACATAACTTATCGAAATAATGCCTTTTACGTTTCCATATTTTTCAGCAGGAACGGTGTCAATGTTTTTGTCACGAGCAATGTTTTAGTGTCAATGATTAATTGAATGATCCATCAGTAAAACTGTTTATGACATGGCTGATTATGCAGTTTCTATAACTCGCACGCAATACATCCATTATTCAAAATGTGACAAGTTGTTTTTAATTTCCCAAATAATCCTAGGACAATTGAATAATGCTGGTTATTCTGTTCACTCAAAGAATCTATTTTTTTTTCATTTCAGCAAATATAATTCGGATAAAACTAGAGCAGTGAAATGAACTCCCGGGAGACAATATAACAATTTAATGCTTTAACTAGAAGATGAAATTGTTTATTGTCGTTTTGTGTGTTTATCTATCGTAACATCTTTTTCCCGAATATCATTATGTAATTAAGCTTTTAAATAGATCTGTAGCGCATTAAGATACTTATCGGAGCATATCATAAATCTTGCATTGCTGACTTTACTTGTAAATAAACGGCCATAATTGTTATATAAACACTTTATATATAAACATACATCATTTTGGTTTGTTTGTCATTTACTTCTTAGAACTGATAATGTATATCTTACCAGTCCAATATATAAAACTCTGGTAGTCTAAATCTTTTACAGCTACTGGTATACAGTAGTTACTTTCCTTTCTGATTGCATTTAGTCCTTTCAATAATCAGTTATTCGAGAGAACGTCCGGAAATTAAATGCTTCGCGCAGACAGTTTTCTTTATATTGTTGTTTTCAATACTGTATGAATCGGTCTGCTAGCGTCAAGATAAAAAAAGAAAAAAGGATGAATAATGTCAATACTATCTAAAGAAGAGTTACGTCTTTATGCCAGTTATATCTTTCCAGTATTTTCTCGTGGAACTTACATGACGGTTTGATTTATCTAAACGGTGGTTTTCATTTATGTTGGTTTGTGAAAGACGCTAGCTTTCATTAACTTATATCGTACATAAATAACTAGGGTCAATCAAACTAAGCATGCAACATTCACATTCAACTTAGATGTGTTGCGCAACATTTAAGTTTAAACTTTTACGATTTAAAGTATCAAAGACTTACAGAAAATATATTGTTAAAGTTATTACTATATTTTTATATCTCGGGCTAGTTGAGTCTTAATTTACAAATATTATAAATGTTATTTTTTATATAATATACCTTTTATGTCAGCAATTGATACTTTCAATATATACATGCATAAGGTCTTTCAAATGCTTTCAACACATCTAACATTTGATCTAATATAAAGGTAAACACGAAATCAAACTAGTCTGTTTTAAATTATCTTAAATTATCATTACAAAGTGTACGTATTTTAAATAAAGTTAACAAATCGAATCCTTTGCTACACAAAAGAAATGTTTTCGTTAGATAAGAGCTTTGATCATAAAAACTGACTTATACAAGCTATATTAGATTATTTTAGCGCTACCATTGATTTAGCAAGTGTGCTACTTGAATGCCATAAAAAGAACGAAATATGCTATCAAATTGAATCCAACAAGGAAATTTATAAAAGAAGTGAAACTAAAAATCAATGTTCTCTTTTTCGTATTAACGTAATTGCTGAACAGATATTTAGCCAAAGCCATTAACAAATGCCTTGAAAGTCAGTAAATGATATAAAAATAGTTTGGTATGCCTAATTTTAAAAACTTACACAACTGGACTATTAAAAAGTTAACTGCTATAAATCAATTTCACATATGGTTAGCTATTAACCCCATTTAAGAAATACATTTGTAGCGTTTCCTACTTGTGGCATAAATCAAATTACTTGACTGGGAAACTCAACTAACTTTGCACAATTGACAACGTCATTTCTCTAATTTCAAGAATAAACGTTTCTTCTTCTACAAATTTGATTTCCTTTACGCTACTACTATATAAATTAAGAAATATGTGCTTTTTTATGCCATTCGAAATTGAATTATCAGCAGTTTTCAAACTGTCAATTATGACTACATTTATTTTTTTAATTTGTTATTTTCGCTCTTAAATAATTTAAGTATCGTTCAGTAATCCCCTAACAAGCATGATAATTGTTAAGCTATGTAAAGTTTTGTTACAAAGCCCCTTACCAGAAAACATATTATATACTTAGATAAGAAAACATACATGTACTTTTAATAAGACATTTCTAATTTGCATACCAACAGATAAAGGCAAGTTACACACATAGTTACATATTAGCAGGCAGTTTAGTTAAACGTTAAATTATAGTTATAAATTTGCTATTTCTTTTGCATTTTATAGTTTTCGAGAACATGATAATACTATTTTCATTCTGAAAAAAAAATCCAATTTAATGATAATAATTATTTGTTATGAAAGTAAGGAGTAAGATTAAACTCCCTTACGAAAATAATTTGTTACATTTCACGGCACGAATGAGTGGCTACATAGCTGCCTGGTTAGTGTATTGGAATAGTAATCTGCTAACTCCGTCAGTGGCAGGCCATTGTGTCCTTGAACAGGAAACCTTAAACTCATTGTCTAGTACTGGTTGGTTCCAGGGCGAATTCTATTGTGTATCTACCAGCTTATAGCTTCCTACCAAATCAAAATAAATTTTGTAATTATTATAAATTCTGGACAGTTTTGCACTTCTTGAGTGTTATTTGATGCATGTCTACAAAACATCCATGAATAATCATCATATTTCTCGTGGCAGATGTATATATTTTATTTTCAACTGTGATGGATATTGCATTTCTTTGTAATTCAGTAGCAGTTCGCCGATTAAAAATTTGACATGATGCTGTTGACATGCAATGTACTTGTTCAATATGTGTCAAAACGGTTTTGTCTCTAGATGAATATACAAACGGTTTGATAAAGTTGTATAATATTCGTATGATTTCTTTTTTTTAAGTATCCCGCAGCAAATATTACAGCAAGTATTATTCAACCGAAAAAATATTACAGCAAGTATTATTCAACCAAAAGGACACATCAGTTGTTTCTGTTTGGCTTTGCAAGTGATGTACAAAGCCCGCCCGTCTATAAGCTGAAGAGAAAAAAAATCTTGCTCAAGTCAACAACGGCCCCGAGAGTGTTTCAGTCAACACAATCGAACAACAATAAATTCGTATAAACTAAACTAAATGTTATTATGTGTACCTATAGAAAGTACCTCTAATAAATGCTATTATATCGATGATCAAACTATTTAAATGCCATTTAGATTGTTACACTGTTTTAATATTATGATTTACTTGAATGACACAAGAAAGAACAAAACATGCTATTTGACTGGAAGTTGAATGGTAGCGCAACAAAATATCATTGATCTCGTTTCGTATGCATTGTACGGAATATCAGATATTTACGAACGGCTAAAAAGAAAGTAAATATATGAGAACTAGATCGTGAGATAGTCCTAATGAACAAAACTAATAAAACTGAACCATTACATAGTCACTTCTATAAATTGATTATTGGTAAAGTAAGGAATTGCCCCCATTTAAGCAATTCATTTGTTGTGTTTCCTATTTTGTGCCATAAATCCAATTACATGACAAGAAAACTTAATCAACTATGCCCAATTGACAACGTTATTTCTCTTATTTTGTAGAATAAAAGTTCTGCCTTCAAATACGTTTGATTTGTCTTAACTTTGCAGCTAGATCAATATTTAGAGGAGATTTGTCTGTTTTATTGAACATTTAGAAACCGCCGACTGCTACAATTTTATTCGTAGCTACAATTGATTTTATATTTTGATATTTACACCCTATATGATAAATTCAGTTATCCTCTGACAAGCCAGTTATACGGTTTTTTGTTTGTTTTTTTTTTGTAAAAATTAAGCATATTTAAAAGGTGCTTACCAGAAAATTGTCATTTGTACTGCAGCTGTAAAACATGTTAATATGATATTTTATGATGAATTTTCAGGTCTTCTCAATGCACATCTTTGGCCCCAACGGTGCTCTGCTTTAAATAAGGGGCGTGATTTTTTGGTATACTGTAATGAGCTTAAGCTTAGAAAATAATTATATATTAAGATTAATCATTTTTATCAAATATTTTCCAAGTAAACATAAAAAAACGTAGCTCGACCTTGCTACTATTACAGCGTGTGTATTTAGTTTCCCAAATGCCTTTTTTAATATCATTATCGTGTTTTACTAGATAGTTATTGATACTCAATATTCAGAATACTACTCCAACAGAGAGCATCATGTTTGTAATTGTGTAAGTGGCGGCAATAAGACACTAATTGATTAAATTTCTTGAAAGCCTTGTGACTTGTGAAATAATTGAGACATTTGCAGTAGGAGTAGCCCAATACAGCAACAATCCGCAAGCTTTTCCCTAGTTGAAACGTGTCACCTATATGTATTATATAGTTACAATAAAACTGTTCACTGATAACCAATTTAGAACTGACTAATTTAACAGTAAGATTACGGGTGTTCCATTGTTTTGTGTGTAATATTAAACTTAAATGGACCTTTGTAATGTTGCATTGGTCTTTCGGGATCATCAATTCCATTACATTGTCTCTTGACGATAGAATGTAGCTTAAGTCATTGCTAGACAATTTTAGAAACGCTTTTACATCAAATACCATCATTTTTACATTAACACATTCAATCCACCTGAGTCTGTAATTTCCATATCTATATAATATTGGTGTTTTTGCTGCTTCCGATTGATTTTCCCTTATCCAATTCTTAGGTCTTGAGTTAGATGAATATCCAAGTATCAATAAAAAGGAATAGAATGTACTAAGCATTACTTACAAGACAGTGACAACAAATTGGCCACTTTTCTCATAAATTTAATTTTGGGTTTTAAGTCTAATATACCTCTATATCAACAATTTTAATGGATATAAAAGCGTAATTATTACAGAAAAAGCTCAAACTTTTTGACCTCAAAAAATGTTTTTCTAACTATCTTTGAAAAAATGTGCTTTATCATCATATTGCATTCTCTCCACGCAAACGTTTAATCTTGAATCGTTATTGCCATGTTTACAATAATTGGTGCAATGCGCCAGTACTCCGTCCATTAGCAACATTTGACATCAAGCACCTCTTTTGTTTGGCATGCAATGCGCATTGATATATCATCTGAAATATTACTTTAGGGAACTCTTTACTTCTGCTGTTCATTGCATATACACTTATCACGAACAGTGTTATCTAATGAATAATGTATATAATGATGCATCGTCTACAAGACTGATAATGTATATCACGTAACTTCCATGCAATACAGCCATTATTCAAAATACGACAGAATCAATTTTTCTTGAAGTGCAGTATTTGCTTGGCCTTCTGATAACAACCTGAAGACAACATGGACAAAACTACCCGTTCAAAAACTTCTTTTAGAATGAAATGCAATTTATTTGAAGTTTTGGAGAGCATAAAGACATTGATCAATTGTTATATAACACAGCAAAACGATTTACAGTAAAATAATAAGACACACCACTTGTCGTTTTCATTAAACATATTGAATTACAATGCTGAAAATTTTTATATTCGCTTCCAATACTTGTCGTCGCTAATTAAGTTAATTCAAAAGAAATCAGGCGATAGTGTAAATAAGTATCATAAACCAAACAATAGCATCAGCTTTTCATTTTACTTTTATGAATAATGTCAATGTTGATATTGCAGCCAAATTCATGCAAAATGCAAAAAGATAATTATATGAATTGTAATGACAATGACATATTTATTAGTCGTTAAGTGTGAAACAAACATGTAAGGCAACAAATTAATAATAATGATAATAATAATAATTGCAATATGCCTCAAGTATAGCTGTATTAATTTTATAAAAAAATTAATATAGTCTGATTTCTTGAAAAAAAAAAGCAATACATACTGAATATACAAGAGAGAAATAATCGAAATTTAGCCGCGTACTCGTATTAAATAATATTTATTAATTTTGAAGTTCATGTTTCAAGCGCTAAATTAATGCGTATTTTTTTCCTTTTAACAAAAATTCAAATATTGTAAAAATTAAGCGCATAGCCAACATTATCATCACGTGGATATCTTAGCAAACGAAGTAATGCGCACACATCGTATATTTGTGTAAGGTATCATCTTTTATTATGGTTACAATTCCCTAGTTCTCCGTCCATTAATTAAGCACCTAGTTTGCTTGACATTAAATGCGAATTTATTTATCATCTGAAATATGGTATTTTTGTGACTCTTTACTTCTGCTTTGTATTGCGTATGCACTCATTACTAACAGTGTTATATATTGAATAATAAATAAGATAAATTAAACAGAATTTAGTTTTACAGAAGGAACATACAATTTGCATATATAATCAATGCTATTGAATACTGTAACATAGTGGTTTTGTATATAAGTTCATGAAAATAACAATACACTATAGCTAGTTTAAGCATTGATCACACTTCATTTAAAGTTTCCGAATTTGGATAGCTGTAAGAGGTTTTTGCTAACAAAGTAACACACAAACAAATAACAAAATAACACAGAAAGGAAGGTATGTTGTTATCATTTCACATTTCAATATATTATACAAGTAAAATAACAAGAGAAAACAGTAGCTCAGTAGTAGGAGCTTATAATAAATAACTTACTGTCAGTAGCAGGTCATTGTACATTTAGATAACCTTAGCTAAGCTTTGTCTGTTGTTTCCTTTTGTCTAACTGTGCACAGTTTGAAGATTTGCATAAAAATCTGTTTCCCCTAACGTGACGCTGATTCAATTGATTTCATTTCAAATTATTATTTTTTGTTAAAGTTATTTCCTGTGTTTGTCAAAACAACGCGTCCGTTCTATGCAATTTATAGACTGGATATAATTACCGGACACATTGTCGACAATAAAGTTAAACCTTTTTAGAATGTAATACCCACATCAGTAAGTGTCCAGTGCTATGTTGGAGCCGTCTTGTTGTTTTTTTTTCTGGCTCTACGAAATCATTAATTCCAAAAGTGCTAGTGTTGATGATTGAATTCTTTGCTTTAATTGCGCTCAAGTATCTTCTCTTTTGTGATTTATATTGCAGTCAAACATATTATGTTATATCAAGTATGTTGTAGAAAATGAATTGATTTATAAATACGTAGATTTACTGGCGGTTATTCCAACAACATGTGAAATGTATACGTTACTATTATAGCTTTGGTTTTCATTAATATATCTTTGTCTTTCTAAAGATAATAGTCATAGCATTTCTTTGTGTAATTTAATTTTGTTGTAGAAATTCAAGGATTAAGGAATTAAATGCTGAATTTACTAGTCTTAAAATATTATGTTGTTAGATTTCTTCAACTGTCGCATGCAGATACTAAAAAATACTACATACATTATGCAGAAGCAATTGTATATTTCTTACAATCGCAATATTCTATAAAGCAATAATATTTCTAAAGTTATCGCTGTTATTGATTTAAATGATAAAAAGGATTTTATTATATCGGAACAATTTATGATATTTAGCTATGCAGTCCCATCTTAATGTACAGCACAATTGCATGGTTCATATTTCAAAAACGATTTAACATTTTAATCAACTATTGTAATGGTCGGCTTTAAAATAATTGGCATACAGAAACATTGATTTTTGAGGCTTTGTTTAAATTTTTTTAAGCATATCAACCCATTCACTGCCATAGGGACGGCTGTCCCTGTTATTTGCGGCGTATTTGCCATATGGACGGCTTTAGCCGTTTCTTTGATAATAATAGTAATAATAATAAATTAATAACAATAGTAATACAAATAATAACAAATATAAAGAAAATCATACCATCGACAATAATTATTATTATATTCACAGATTTGGAACCATATATAATAATTATAATACTATTAACAAATAATAATTATTATATGAATTAATAATATAGTAATTTCTTAGAAAACCCTCTGGTAAATAGGTGCTCAATAAAACAATAACCCTCAGACAGCGAAAGGGTTAACAGAAATGTAATTGGGAAAAAAGAAAGATAGAAACTTGTAATTTCGTGATTAGTTTTGAAATACATATGACAATATTTTCAGCCCTTTCAAATGTTTTTTTTTTAATTGTAGGATATTTGTATGAAATCATACCTCATCAAAAAAACTATGTAAGTTCTATTTTGTTCTACATGCAAGCAATTAATCTGGACTCTATGATGTTTTGTGTATTATAATCATTGTTATTTACCATTGCTTCGTATAACAGAAACAGACGACAGTGTCTGTAATTGTTTAGTGTAATATGTATCATTTATGATCATATATTAAGATATCATTTTGTATAATCAATCGCGAGCAAACACATTTGTCATCGCGACCAGTGTTATAATATAAATAATTGAATAATTCATAACACAGATTATATTTCTATCTTCCTTACTCTTACGTAATACATCCATTATTTATAAGATGACAAGGTAGTATTTCACAATGTTTCAGGTATTGTATGACAATTAAATAATGCTTGACACTCTGTAAACTTAGCACATATGCTTTCGTATTCAACTTGATGCCAGGCATTAATATTGGACTATCTAATATGGGCAAAATGATGAATAAATGACAAAATATATAAGATGACGTTAAATGTTAGTTTAAAAATGATTTGGACGTAAACCAGAAAGAAGTTCAGTTTATACTGTTCTTTATATGTGACATGTTTATGATAATTGTCTTGCTGGAGATATTGTGATGGATTGTCTTTTACCCAGACCATATCAAAATGCAAACAAAGTCAGATTGCGATATCATGATTGCGATTCGTTGTAACACATATGCACCTTTTCGTTCTGCACTGAACATTTAATTAAATCTTATCTATTGAAATTGAAAGTAAAAATATAAACTATAATTACTGTTCATAAAGTTTTTACCCATAGTAGAGCAAGTCTTTTAATGTTCAGACTAAATTCAGTTTTACATCAGCAAGATGCCATACAGCGGTCTTAATCATCTTACGGACCAAAATGAGCTCAAGATTAATACAAATCTTGATGTTAATTTACTTCAAACGAAGTAAACATTATGCTTGAAATTTGATAACTGTTATCAGTATGAAATTATTACAAAGTCATTATGTTTCAGTTTTCAACAGCATTGATCCTATGCCTCAGATATTTGTTCCTTCTGTATAATTTCGATATCACATTGTTAAAGACCCATTATGCCTCAGAAATGCTTTTATATATAATATTATTTTTAAATCTTTTAAATTATTGTGTACTTTTATATTACACCAAAAGTTACTCTCTGGCTAGGTGACTGGAACCATCATTTTCATCTGTTGCTTTTGCTAATAAGTGCAGTTAAAGGGAATTAGTATTTTATATGGAGGTAAAAATAATACAGTCCTTTGTTTACATTTTTCTACTTTATGACATTGTCAAATAATTTCACATTTATCGCTACTTTTTCAAGGTAACAAGCATCTACAATTTCAATAAACCATTATTTTAACATAAACATTATAATGATTTATGATTTCCCTTTCTAATGCATACTGTGCATTAACAGATACTATGAAAAGGTGAATAGTTTTAAAGTACAAAAATGAAATTTGACACAATAAACGCGAAATATCAACTTAGTTTGATGTTAACTTATCCACTTATCAGTTACACTTACATAGGCATGATGCCACTTAGAAGATTAAAATAGTGTACTGCTTTAATAATAACAAATAAGTAGATATCTAAGAGAAAAAAGCAAATGTTTATGACTAGTTTCTGTATATGAGAGAAATCTGCAATAATAGTTGTTGTTGTTGTTGTAAAAAGTCATAAAATCTTCACGAATATCATTATTTTATTTCAATGTTGGAAAGGAGAGATCAGTTAAGATCGAAGAAAACATTTTTTTAAAAACCCATAGAATTGACAACTGGGTTATATAAAATCTGAACAACATTATCCTCGCCACATGGCAATGGCTAGACAGTATTCATTTTTCAAATAAAATAAAATTGTTATCAATAATCCAGAAAGGTCAGAAGAGCACAAAAATACACAAGTACTAGTAGTAAGAGACAATAGTTTCAGATTCAGAACAACATTCAAATTACCTGTCTTTGATTATATAATTAGTCTTGTTACTGAAAATTTCCTGGTAGAATTCATAAAAAAATCGGGAAAATATAAATTGTATTCAAACTAAACGGTAAACTAAACGGTAAATGTTTATATCTATTCAGAAAACATAGCATGTTTGCGTTCGCCGTAATATGATTTTATTGATACTGAATTAGAATATAGCGCCATAAGTATGGAAGGTTTTTTGTGTTTGTGCATTCGGCTAAAACGTGACACTAATTGGCAAAATTGCTTCTTTCACACACATTTTACATATCCAGCTGTTGTTCAATTCACCAAGAGCTGCGAGCTGTGTCTCAGAATGAACTTTTATAATGTTATGTCAGTGAAATTGCAGAATTCAGTAAAACAAGATAAACATGATTTTTTGTTTAGAAACGTCAAATCTCAATTGATGCTTTTTGTATTCATTTTTGTTTGGGAAAAGAATGCTCCATTACGATATCTCCGCCTAGAAAACATCCAAGGTAATCTTAAAGATTTAATGCAGTGTCTGCTAAAATCTGCGCTTGTGGTTTCAAGAAATTGGCAAAAGCTGATTCAGTAATTTTTGGTAAAAAATAATCATTATAAAAACGCGACTGAGCACAAAACATAACTTATCGAAATAATGCCTTTTACATTTCCATATTTTCAGCAGAAACGGTGTCAATGCTTTTGTCACGAACAATGTTAAAGTGTCAATGATTAATTGAAATGATCCATCATTTTATGACATGGCTTATTATGCAGTTTCTGTAACTCGCTCGCAATACATCCATTATTCAAAATATGACAAGTTGTTTTTTGATTTTCCAAATAATCCTACAACAATTGAATAGTGCTGGATTTTCTGTTAACTCATTGAATCTATTTTTTTACAATTCAGCAAATATAATTCGAAAAAAACAACCTAGCAGTATAATGAAATCCCGTGAGACAATATCTAAATTTAGTGCTTCAAATTCAATTGATGTCTAGAAGATGTTTATTGTCGATTTGTATGTTCATCTCTAGTAACATATATTTTCCGTATATCTAATTGTTGTCATCTAAAGTACAGGCGTTGTGTCACCCAGTTTAATACCATAAATTTATAGGGTATGAAGCTTTAAAATAGATAGGTTGCGCATACCTATTAAGAGACTTAACATAGCATATTTCATAAATCTTGCATTGCTCTTTTTACTTCAGTTTTGAATGGATTAATCTTCTATTCATCCTAGTAAAATCACGGCCATAATTGTTATATAAACACTTAATATACAAACATACACCATTTTGGTTTGTTTGGTATTTACTTCTTAGAACAACATCTTTTTAGTTGATAAGGTATGTCTCACCGGTCCAATATATAAAGCTATGGTGGTAAGCCAACAAAATAAAATAGTCCCTTTCCTTTCAGATTGTATATTGTCCCTTCAGTTATCACTTATTCAAGAGAACGTCCGGAAATTAAATGCTTCTCATAGACAGTATTCTTTATTTTGTTGTATACAATACTGTATCAACCGGTCTGCTAGCGTCAAGATAAAGAAAACAGGGATATATAATGTCAATATTAACTAAAGAAGAGGTAAGGTCTTTATGCCAGTTATATCTTTCCAGTTTTTTGTCGTGGAACTTACATGATGGTTTGATTTATCTAAACGGTGGTTTTCATTTATGTAGGTTAAACAGATGGTTTTGTGAAACACGCTAGCTTTCATTAACTTATATCGTACATAAATAACTAGGGTCAATCAAACTAAGCATGCAACATTCACATTCAATTTATATGTGTTGCGCAACATTTAATTTTAAACTTTTACGATTTAAAGTATAGGCCTCAACAGACGGTAGGATTTTGAAGTACAACACCAATTAAAACTAAGATGTACAGACAAATCTTAATGTGTGAAGGCATCTATTTCTTGATTTCGGAAACTTTAAGTCTAGATGTAAGGGATAGGACATGTTCTATTTTGAAAATCTTGTCGTACAGATTTTTACAGACCTCCAACAATGACAAGTAACAGATAAGCAAATTATTTCCTGATAATGGGCGTAATGAATGAAATTCCAGAACAAATTAGGGCTAAACGATAAACATAGTAGTAAGATGAGGTAAAAATGATGTAGAAAAACTCTTCAGGAGACCCAAAGTTGTGTTATGTTCGAATCCCAAATTATTCCGAACATGATTATGTCTCGGTATTAAATTGTTCTCTAATCAGGGGAGGGGAGGTATTTTGTAGGCGGCCAGATAGCTTTGTCAGTAGAGCCGCAGTCAGTATTCCGAGGGTCCCAGGTTTGAGTCTCGGTCAGGCTTCACATTAAAAAATATATACAAATGTAAACCGTCTTGGGTTTTCTTTCTGTCTACAACACAATCCATGTATAATCAGCATATTTGTCTTGACAGATATATAAATTATGTTTTCTTCTCAAATATGATGGATATTATACAGTAGCAGTTTGCCGGTTAATACTTTGGCATGAGGCTGTTGACATGAAATATACTATTGAAATATGTCAATAAATGAATATACATACGGTATAATTAAGTTGTATACTATAAGTAAGAATGGTTTTATTTTTTAGTATTCGGCAGCATATATATCAGCAAGTATTATTCAACTATGAAACATTGATGTTTTTATAAACTCTTCCGACGAAGTAAGTGTTTCAGTAGGTATTAAGTTATCAAATTGTCGAGAAAAAAAGTCAAAGGTTATCTTGATAATTATGAGGCAGTATCTTTTAAATTCTGTCGTTTATGAAGTTAATTGGTGTATACAGAATTTATTTTAGTACGATTGTGTAGGAAGCTATAAGCTGATAGACACACTTTCGAATTATTTCCTGGAACCAACCAGTCCTGAGCAATGAGTGTAAAGTTTCTTGAACGGAAATTTGGTTTAAAGACGAAAACGACGACAAAACGCAAATAATATAAATTCAATTTATTGCAATAATGTCTACTTTAAAGCACTAAAAGTGTCAACGGTTCTGTCACAAACAGTGTTATAATATTATTGATTCATTAAATGATCCATCATTTTATGACATGGGAAATTATGCAGTTTCTATAACTCGCACGCGATGTATCAATTATTCAAAATATGACATGCTGTTTTTTCTTTGAATTCATTTTTTCATTTTTCAATAATCCTAGAACAATGCTTGTTATAATGTTTACGCAACACTTTTTTTAATTCAGCAAACCTAATATAGAGGACTGCAAACGCAGCAGAAAACTGGCAAAATAACTCTGAGGAACATCATGAACTGATGCTAAAAATTATGATCTTAATTCTAGAAGTTTCAATGGCAATATGAAGGTAGACGGTCAACTAATGTCTTTCTTTAGGGAAAAAACAAACGTTTCGAAAAATATATATGTCCAACTGTGTTTTTAAGTAATTCGACCAATCAACACTTAACGGAAATACATTTATAAATTCATTTCGTATCAGTTTCATTTAGCATATCTTTTGTTTTATTTACCAGTACCGGTATATCTTTTTTCTATTTGAGCTTATGTTTAAAAATTTAGAGATTCATTTGATTATATTTAAACCTTAAAGAAATATAAAACTATAAATTCAGGTCATTCTTTCTTTCATATCACCTGGTATCACTAAAATGTTATTTTCACCGGAAATATATATCGATTTGTTCTGGTTCCATTTATATGATTTTCAAAATTATAAATGGTGAGTTTACAGAGTTTATCAGTGGCTCTTACGTTACCTGAAAGGTAAATCTTGCCGTATAAGAGTAATGGATGTTTTTCGTGCGAGTTATAATCAATGTTATAAAATGATGGATCATTTAATGATCACTTTAGATATAATTATATTTGAAATTGAAATAATGCGTTTGTACTTCATGAAAGTGCAAAGGAGTACACAAACATGAATTAAATGTTACATATATTTGATGATACAGGAAACATGAACTCGTTATGCATGTCAAGTAAAGGAAGTGCTTAGTGTCAAATGTTATTTATGGATGAAAAAAGACATACATTTGCAGTAGTCACAGAATTAGCGTATCAAAATAGCATGTTTGCGAGTAGAAAACTGATATGAAAGATTATGCTTTAGATTATGTTTGAAAGAACCACGGAACCACGTAAAGGGCTAGATTTGTTTTCTTTAACTGACGTACAAGATTGTTTTAAATCATCCTCTTTGGCGTATATTTCTCTGTCTTGGTTTCACTTATCCGTGAACATGTGCAATCAAACTGTATATGAATTATGTCCCATTCCGCCGTTTTAATTTCTTTCATTTTATATATTTTTATCATTAGTAGTAGTAGTAGTAGTAGTAGTAGCCTTTTTCATGCCATGTCCTTTATATGTATATTTAATTTTCAATTTAAAATGTCTTTCCAATTTATCAAGATAGATCGTTATTGCATTATAACAAACATAACACGATGAAGCAGACGACAATATTTATGAATACAGACGAAGATTAACGATAAATAAGATGTCCCGGAACTGTATATAACAGCCTCCGGAATAAGTTTGCAAATCCGGAATTTTCGCAAACTCAACTACCCTTTTTAACATAGTTTCAATACAAAAAGTTAAATCAAACAGTAATTTGGATAATAATAGACGATTATTGACCGATTACACAAAGATAGCGCAATAATTAAACGCTGTGTGAGCGTTCAAAGTGTGACCTCCCATGGGGTTTTTCAATTCTCCCACGGGTTTTTACGTATCCCACTGGGACTTTAGTGGGGTTGAAACCCCATTTCTTAAAGTGGGAGAATAAAACCGTGGGAGGAAAAATATTTTTTTTTCCTAAATATTTTTACAAGTGTTGAATATATAATACTTATAATAAACTTATAAGTATTCGAGGAATATATTTAAAGAATTTTGCAATTCTCCCATTGGCTGAACTAACCCATTTAGTAAATGGGAGAAATCTCCCAAAATTAAAATGGTGCGAAAACCTCCCAAAATTAAAATGGGAGAAATCTCCCATGATGGCTAACTTGGAGAAATACCCCATTAGAGCGTGATGGGAGAATAACATTATGGGAGAATTCATCTATATCTTTTTTTTTTTGTTTTACTTATTGGATCGGAAGTTTAACAGTAAAAGTTTTTCTACATGTTAATATTCGGTTCCGACCTTTTTAAAATGAAATAGGTCCGGTCCAATTAGTTATTTATTTACTCAATTAATTAATTATTAATTTATTTATTAGTTAATTAATTAATTCTAAATAAATAAATAAATAAATTCATTCATTTATTCAATTAATTATAAATATATAAATAAATAGAAAAATAAATAATTAAATTAACATATTGATAAATCAATATATTAATAAACTAATAAATTAATACACTTATTAATTAATTAAATAAAGAAATCAATAAATAAATTAATTAATAAATTAATAGATTGATAAATTGATGAATTAATAAATAAATAAATTATTTTTTTAATAAATTGATTAAATAGATAAATTAATTAATTGGTTTATGAATTAATGTTACAAATGTCCAATTAGTCTAATATTGAATTAAAATTTATATCTGAAATATTATGATTTCGCTTGGATTATTACCTTAAGTTTCATAAACATTAATAGCGACTGTTTTTTTCTAATCATATAAATATATAAATGTATATTTCTTTCCATTAATTTATAGTATTTGTTCTGTGTAGTTAGTTATTATTTATAGAAGGATATAATTTTATGTTTAGTATGATATTTTCGTGTTATTATAAATGTTTTACTAGTCTCTTATAATTCAATGATTGAATGGTCATGTACTTTTCTGTGTTTTATGTTTGCTTATGAATTTTATTTGTGTATGTGCATGAATGAGACTTAAATAAATAAATATTATTATACATTGTAGAAATACTCAAAAAAAATGTTAAAACAGTATGACAGTCAATTTAATTAATTAATTCTAAATAAATAAATTTATTCATTCATTCATTCATTCATTCATTCATTCATTCATTCATTCATTCATTCATTCATTCATTTATTTATTTATTTATTTATTTATTTATTTATTTATTTATTTATTCATTCATTCATTCATTCAATTAATTATAAATATATAAATAAATAGAAAAATAAATAATTAAATAAAGAAATCAATAAATAAATTATTAGATTGATAAATTGATGAATTAATAAATAAATATTTTTTTTTAATAAATTGATTAAATAAATTAATTAATTGTATGACAGTCAACTGTACATTAAATTCGGGCGGTGTGTGGTCAGTGCAGTTCTAATTAGCAATGAAATCAATTATCTTTTATTACCCTTTATGATGGGGCTTTTTCTTAACAGCATAATTATAAGAGAGAGACACACACAAAAAAAGAAGAAAAAAAGAAAAAAACACGGTTTAAAAGAATAATAAAAAGATAAAAAAAAAAAAAGAAAAAATGGATGTTGATCATTTGAAAATGAATAGTTCATATATAATAATGCAAGTTAACAAATTATATATACATGTACGCCGTAAATTGCATAGTTTGTAACATAAATTAGAGCGTTTAGGATGTTTTTCGTCTGCTTCATTGATCTCTTTCTTTCTTTGTTTACAATCCAGTTGAATAATTGAATGGCTATTTGTGCTAAAAACGGCGTATTTGAAAATCGTGTAGGCACGTTCATTTAGAGCACTTAAATAACAAAAGCATTTTTGTTTACATAAATATAACTTGTACAACACGCCAAATGAAACAAAACGGCATATATTTTGATGTATAAGCGAGGAAAAGAAATACACATAAGTATAACTGACATGAAGGTTAACAAAGTAATATCCCACGTCATCAATTAGAATGGCAAAAGAAATTACCGATTATTTATTTATTTATTTATTTATTTATTTATTTATTTATTTATTTATTTATTTATTTATTTATTTATTTATTTATTTATCAATTAGTTTATTTATTAATTCTAAATAAATAAATAAATAAATAAATAAATATATAAACAAACAAACACAAACAAACAAACAAACAAATTCATTCATTCATTCATTCATTCATTCATTTATTCAATTAATTATAAATATATAAATAGATAGAAAATAAATAATTGAATTTATATATTGATAAATCAATAAATTGATAATCTAATAAATTGATTAACTTACAAATTAATTAAATAAATAAATTTATAAATAAATTTATAAATCAATTTATAAATCAATAAATAAATAAATAAACCAATAAGTTAATAAATTGATTAAATAAATAAAGTAATTAATTAATTTATAAATTGATAATTTAATTCATTCATTAAAGTAGCCAATGTCCAATTAGTCTGATATTGATTTAGAATAGATCTGAAATATTATGATTTCGATTGGATGATTACCGTAAGTTTCATAAACAGTGTGACAGTCACCTGTACATTAAATTTGGGCGGGGTGTGGTCAGTGCAGTTCTAATTACCAATGAAAACAAAGGAATTATCTTTCGGATAATAACTTGATTGGATAGCAACATAAATGACTGGCAGGTCTGATTGCCCCCTAAAAGAATGTTGACACCACTTGAACGTGTGAAAAACATAACCATCGAAGGTCATAAATTACGTATTACATCCTTTTGTTCACAGAGATCAATTAAGTTTTATTTCCCTTCATGATGGGGCTTTTTCATAACAGCATAAAAGACACACACACACACAGAAAAAAAGAAGAAAAAAAAAACACGGTTTAAAAGAATGATAAAAAATAAAGAAAATGAGGATGTTGATCATTTGAAAATAAATAGTTCATATATAATAATGTAAGTTATAATAATTTATACATGTACACCGTAAATTACATAGTTTGTAACAGAAATTAAAGCGTTTAGGATGTTTTCTCGTCTGTTTCATTGATCTCTTTCTTTCTTTGTAATAATTGAATGGCTATTTGTGTAAAAAGCGGCGTATTTGAAAATCGTGTAGGCACGTTCATTTAGAGCACTTAAATAACAAATCATTTTTTTACATAAATTTAACTTGTACAACACGCCAAAAGAAACAAAACAGCATATATTTTAATGTATTAGCGAGGAAAAGAAATACACTTAAGTAAACTGACATGAAGGTTAACAAAATAAGGTAGTGATTTTCCTATGTCATCAATTAATATGGCGGCAGAAACTACCGATTACTTATTTATTTATTATTCATTTTTTATATATTATCTCATTTTTTATATATTATCTAATTTTTATATATTATCTCATTTTTTATATATTATCTCATTTTTATATATTATCTCATTTTTTTATATATTATCTCATTTTTTATATATTATCTCATTCATTCATTCATTCATTCATTCATTCATTCATTCATTCATTCATTCATTCATTCATTCATTCATTCATTCATTCATTCATTCATTCATTCATTCATTCATTCATTCATTCATTCATTCATTCATTCATTCATTATAAATAGATTGATAGATAGATAAATGAATAAATTAATTGATTAATCAATTAATTAATTAATTATTATTGTTACCAATGTCCAATTAGTCTGATATTGAATTAGAATAAACATAACATAACATAACATAAATTTTATTTAACATAAAATTGTAAACATACAATTTATAGTCAAATCATATTCTGTATAGTGTAAAGTGTTACAAGTTAAATTAGCCGAGAAGTATTGTTAACCAGTATGAACAAATGTTATGATATGATATATGTAACAGAGTTACACGTAAGAAACAAATGTACTTAAACAAAGAAGAAAAAATATTTGTTAACGTTGCCGAGAAGTATTGTTGACAAATATTAACAAAGGTTACGACATAATTGCATAAAAAATACTTATGCATGTACACAGTAGAACGAGATTTGTTCACGTGCCGAGAATTATTGGTGACAAGTATAAACATAAATACACTTAAATATGTAAGAAGCTAAGTAGAAAGATATTTGTTAACGTTATATCATATCGATATCCACAAATCAAACGAGAATAGAATAGAACTTAAATATTATGATTTCGATTGAATGATTACCTTAATGACAGTCACCTGTACATTAAATTTTGGCGGGGTGTGGTCAGTGCAGTTCTAATTACCAATGAAAACAAAGGAATTATCTTTTGATAATAACTTGATTGGATTGCAACATAAATGACTGGCAGGTCAAAATGTTTAACGAGGCATTTATACAAATTTAGATCAGACTACAATTACTAAACAATATTAACATATCTATAATATATTATTTAATTATATGCACATTTTGCCTTAGAAACATTTTTTTTTTTAAATTCTTAAGAAAGTGCAATCTTGAATTTAACAACATTTAAATATTGCTTGAACAGAATGTAAGATATTTATTACTATGAGAAAGTAGCTATAAATGTGATCTAACTTGTCATAAAAGTTGTAAAATAAATAAAGTAGTATTTTAACCTCCATACAAAGTACTAATTTACTATACATGATGGGGCTTTTTCATAACAGCAAAACTATACATGCTATATAAAAACACACAAAAAAAAAAAAAAAGAAAAGATAAAAATCACTGTTAGAATGATAAAAAATAAAGTAAGAAGAAACTGAGGATGTTGGTCATTTGACAATGAATAGTTCATATATAATAATGTAATTCAACAAATTATATATACATGTACGCCGTACATCGCTTAGTATGTAACAGAAATTAATGCGTTTAGGATGTTTTAGTCTGTTTTATTGATCTCTTTCTTTCTTTTTTACAAACCAGTTGAATAATTGAATGGCTATTTGTGTAAAAAACGGCGTGTTTGAAATTACAAATCGCGTTACGGAAAACCCGACTTTCCAAAACCTGTTTTTTAGTTCATCAAAGGACTTCTTTAAACACTTTTTTGTTGTGTGTCATTGTAATCTACGTACGTAAAATCTATTTAAAACAGAAAAAAACATGGCAATTCTTTACCTCAGACCTTTAAGCCGTTCCTAGGGGGCGGGCAGTAACTTGCACTTTCCAGTACCGTACCTAAACAGACTCAATAATTTGCTATTTTCAGGCGTATGGATTCCATTTGCTTCCGGCATTTTGATCAGATTTGTAGTGCTTACGGTACCATTTTCTATCAAATCACTAAACTTTTATCATCGAATTCCGTACAAAGTTCTCAAAGGACCATACACTTTTTTGACTTGCATTATGATAAAAAATACTTGTCAATTTGCTATAATTTTCTAACTGTATATAAATTGTGAGATTTTGGGGATGTGTGTTTGTTTGTTTGATTTACGTCGCACAAACCAAGTAAAGGTTACATGGCGGCTTTCCATCTTTTCTGGTGCATTCCGAGCATTATTTCAGGCCTATGCAGACAACTGCTTACCTATTCCCTCTCCACGGGAAGGGAAGTTCTAACATCAAAGTTACAAAAATCATATATTTCTTTGTTCTCCCCGAAACCCAAAACTCGACGCCTTCTACAATAAAACACGGGTATTTATGTGCATAGACAATTCCATAACAGGTTATGTCACTATTCTATACTTTATCTTTTAAAAAGCGTCTTAAAGTATTAAGTTATAGTATTTAAATGGACGATAAAACCATCTGACAGAGCTAAGAATTCAGGGTACCTTGCGTTATTTGAGCCGCGTCACGACAAAACCAACATAATGGGTTTGCGACCAGCATGGATCCAGACCAGCCTGCGCATCCGCGCAGACTGATCAGGATCCATGCTGTTCGCTATCAGTTTCTCTACTTGTTATAGAGTTTGTAAGCGAACAACATGGATCCTGATCAGACTGGGCGGATGCGCAGGCTGGTCTGGATCCATGCTGGTCGCAAACCCATTATGTTGGTTTTGTCGTGACGCGGCTCAAATAACGCAAGGTAGTAGTAATTAAACTATACTATAGTATTGCTAAAAAAAGTCGTCTGCTAACTACTGACATGAAATGGAGAAGGTGAGATATTATTACTTTCTTTCATTAAAAGGCATAACGATATCGCTTTCAAATATAGCCGATATTGTAGGAAAATATGTATATCTTACATTCAAAGATATATCTGTCCGTTTGCCCATAATCGTTTCTACACAAACATGATGTATAGATCAAAATGCGCGAGGCGAATAAAAGCAGTATTTTTTTATCATGTCCTTCAATTATTATACAAAACGTTATTTATAATTTAGAATATTTCTATGAAATATTCACTTTACTGTAGGGATGAATGTATACTTCAGGATACAAATGCATTTAATGTGCCTTTCCTGTTTATAATGTATGCTTTAGAAAATTCGGACAAAAACAAATAAAATTGGTGTTTTTATAATGTTTAATTGTTAAGAGTAGCCCTATTTGCTAGATTATCTATATGAAAACATAGATAGTATTGTAGGGACACATGTATACTTTACGATAAATAAATGTATTCATAGATATATCTGTGACTTTATTCGTTAGAGTGAAAATAATACATGCCTTACTAGGTGAAAAGTGCGCGGTAATGAAATGTTCAATTCTTACACTGGACGTTAGTCACTAAGATATATCTATAAGATATTCACTACAGTGTAGAGACGAATATAAACTTAAAGATAAATTTTTGACACCTCAGGCCGGCTGTCAGTCATAATAAATACAAGTACATGTATATCTAAGACAATACAAATAAAGTTGGTTTTGCTGCATTCATTAAAATATTTTTATCAAAACAAAATTAAACCATATAGTAGGGACACGGGCATATTTTAAGATAAACATATACCTGTCCGTTTATCAGTGATGGTCCCGTCGTCTGCTGTTTATCGGTATATTACATGATTGTACAACTAATGTAAAATGTCAATTCTAATGTTTTCCTTAAACAATATAAATTATATATATTTCAACGTTCCGTTTTGCTTTGTTGTTTTTTTAATGAAGTAACTGAAAACAGACAATCTGACAGGCGGACAGACAACTTTATTTCCACTCAAGGTATTAAAAATACAACATGAGGATATGCCGAGCAATATATGCTTTTGGGAGTGATCTAGAAAAGAAAAAAAAAGTAAATCCAGCATCATGTATCACCAGGGAATTCACTACATAAATAGAAAATCATACCCGCTTGAATAAAGGAGTATATATACAAGTAATATAAAGAGCACCGAAACACGAGGCTATCTGATTTGTACGAGGGGGCGTAGCCCCCGAGTACATGTATTAATCAGATTGCCGAGTGTTTTGGTGTTCTTTCTCTTTTGTATCATAGTCAAACATAAAAGCACGTTCCCTGTTGTCACAATATGAAACCCCGGCAAAAATGAACCAATGAACGAACATCTGAATATGGCATTTCTGTCGCTTTCCCCTTCTCTGCCATAACAATATGTAAACCCCAGCAAAAATGAGCCAATCAATGGGCATGCTCTGGAGTGCGTGTAACTAATTATTTGTTTGGGTCGTCAGACCAAACAAGTAATGGTAGGGAAATTTCAGACTCTAATGCTGTTAATAGCATTAGACAGACGGACTGTCACATGACAGACTGATTAATTTTCAAGCAAAATAATTCCCGAATGGTCAAAGATTTCTAAAATTGTTTTATTCTTTATAGATAAACATGCTTATAGTAAGCGCCATGATTATTTACACAAGTGTTAAACAACAGTTAGCGTCGTTACACAAATTCAATGAACGCAGCCCCCACCCGGCCCAGCAGATACAAACCCTAACTTAGAATAATATGGTTTTCTTATGGCCGTTAACATATAAAATCACCGTGGCCGAGGGGTTTGCGCGCTCGCTTAGGAAGCGAGAGGTCTTGAGTTCAAATCCCAGTTAAGGCAACTTTTTTTTCAAATTGTTTAAGTCAAATAAACATTGAATTGAATATCAGTGTTGCAATTAGTCTTATAGCCAATTTACTACAACTAAAACGCTGGAGAGCATTGGTGGCACTATACAAAAACAAATTGTTTTATAATCTCACAAGCTGCACCTTTCTGACATTCTGAGACCCAAACAAATTCAGCGCATTCTGTGCTTTGATTATACTAATTGTGACTGATTTGAAAATGTTTAGCATAAGATATAAATCTGCCGAAATATAACAAGACTGCCCCACTCTTTTTATAAATTGGGCGATACGGGTAAATTCAAAATTATATTTACAGGATTTTCTTAATTGGAATTCCAGTATTTCAACACAACAAAAAAACTATTTAACACTCTGGTGGTCACATTTTTGACTCAATTATCATTAAACTTTGTCAGGACGCTTGCCCAGGTGCTCAGATGAGTTTGAATAATGGAAATCTCGGATGAAAAACAAGGTCACAATAAATAAATCAATAGATATGTATTCAATATATATCAAATCTCATCACTGCATGTTATCGGCAACAATATATTTCATTGCTATGATATCTAAGCGCACTTATAAAAGACTCTTTTCACAACGTAATATTGCGTAACAACCTTATGATGTGCCGCACCGGATAAGGACCGATAGCACCGTGGGGCTCTTTAACTTAAATTTAAGTGTGCGTTCATTATACATACTTTAACATGTTTATTAGTTTGGTCTGTTTTTTTCTGTACTGTGTCTTATTAAATAATCTAACCTTTTAATGTTTATTCTCCAGGTTAAAAAAAATACAGCATTATTCAATATTCTTTATCTAATATCAGCCACGATATCACAATTGAATTAAAATTCACTGCTGAATAATTTATAACACATATATATTCTATTCGTCGTTGCTCATTGTCGTTAAACAGTAAAACAAAGCATACATGGAATGACTTGGCAGAAAATTCAAATACATAAATAAAACTCACACATTCGAGGGGGCTATTACTAATTTTACTTGCACATATATTTCGATCTACTTTAAGAGTTCTTAAGCTTATCTACTCAGTACCATGTAGACGCTTAATATGCCTCTTCACTGACCAAGAGTTATCTATGAAAGCGTCTGCATGACCTGAGTCAAAAATATTATGTTGAAAAAATGCCTAAAGACATACAGTGGTTTTACTGACAGGAAACTCAGCAGGGGTCCAGGCTCATATATACTTGGACTAAGTGACGTACATTTATCTTAAGCCAGTTTTTTGCCAATACGCCGTCTTTGATAGAATTTTTCTATTTAGGTCAGGCTGTCTTGGGGGCTTCAGTCCTTTAAGCTCCATCCCGATGGATCCGAACCTGTAACCCTTATTTTTACCCGTATATCGTTTGAAATTCCGTACACTCTTGAGAACCATATATGTTCCGCAGTCAATTTCATTATTTATTATGTAACATTATCAATACTTATTAATAATACCAATAATTCACCGGTAAAGTAGCATCAATATACATGTATATAGCAGATAAAAGGTAATAACAATGCGTGCTAGATTAGATTATTAGTTATAAAAAAATTTAGATAGGTAATATGGCCCTATATAAAAGGTGGTTTTGGAAACATAGCCTATGTCGCTAGACGATGGTTATATCGCAAACAACCGTTTATATAAAGCCATCTAAATAGAAATGAAGTTTTTTAGTAAGTTTGTATAATTGATTTTAATATAATATAATATATTATTTTTGTGAGTTTGTATAATGTTATATAATATAAGTAAATATTCAACATGTTTATTCATTTAAATAAATGAATAAAAAATACTTTCAATGCATCGAAATTTAGATGATCACGTAAATGACCATTACGAATAACAAATATTTATGGAAATGTGACATCATTTTATTTTTAAATGAAGGTGTTTAGATAATTTTTACCACGCGATACCATCCGATAGTTATTTGGTTTTGCAAACATATAATTTGAAGATTATTTTCATTATCAACATTATTATTTTATTATATCAGTGTCACTCTGCCTGTGTATTTGTGTATGAAATCCGTTATAATATAAATGTTGATCACGAAAACCTGAGCTCCTGACAGACTGTTTATTAAGTCCGTGAATGGGATATTACATTTTTTGTCCAAATGACAACAATAAATGGTCGGCGAACCATACGCTAAATAACTATGGAAACGCGCTGTATAACCAATAAGCGTCTACGCGACACCTATATCAGACGACATTGGGCACAGCACCTAGGTACCGTCTAATAAACATAATCAACGAACGACGATTGTTTAAAAGAAAACTGTACCGGTCAAAATAATGTCGATAAAAATTCGGCTAAACAATGAGTGAGAGCACGCGCGCCTCATTTAAAAGTTTTCACGAATTTCATAAGTTCTATAAAAATATCTTTATGAAAATTTCATTGTCTGAAAGGGAACAACGTTGCATTAAAAAAATAATACAATAGGGGTGAAACGGTGCCGCTATAACTACCGCGCGCAGCAAGCTTAAGTGTAATTTTTCATAGCTCAAGAACAATTTTATTAAGATATTTGGATGAAAATTCCACTGTATGGTAGGGAACAAGATTGCATTAGAGAAAGAACAATAAATATTATGATATATTTAAGTACATGTATTTTTCGGGGAAAAGCTTAAATCAGATAAAAGATGGACTTTCACTTCCACTGAATATTTAAAAGATATTTAAGGATAATTTAGATCGGAATAAAGTTTATTACATATACCGCTATAAATACTGTGCGCACCTAACTAAAGTTGAGTTTTTCACGAACTTCATTAATCGCTTAAGAACTTATTTATTAAAATATCTGGATGGAAATCACTGTATGATAGGGGAACATCTTGCATTTAAGAAAAATATATATTTAAGGGTGTGCTGGAATTGTAACGTATAAATACATGTATTTTTCGTGAAAAAAGCTTAAATCGGAATAAAAGGGTGATTCAAGTTTCAAATATATAGATATTTATTAAGATATATCGGGATGATTTAGATCAGAATAACGGTAATTGTATATACAAGATAGACAACGAAAGCAATGTATAAAATCTTAGGGAGGAAATCCGGGGCGGGAAAACACGCATAATTATAGTCCTGTTCTTAAAAACCCGCGCAGCATATTTAAGTGAAGTGATGAAAATTTCACTGAATACTAGGGACAATGTTATATTAAAGAAAGACTAATAGATATCATAATATATCTATCTATATATCTAAAGAGGAATTTATATGCACAAGGTAAACAATAAAAGCAAACTATGATATCTTAGGACAGAGAACACACATGCATACCTGATAGAAGTACCAGGCGCGGCAAAAATAAGTTTTCACGAACTTCATTGGTTTCGCGTAAAGTTATATAGTGATATGCTTTCATGGAAACTCTACTGATATATAGGTTGAAGCATTGCAATTAAGTAAAACAATTACATTATATAATATATCTATATGTTTGTATGGTACAAGACTTTAAAATACATGTACATATCGAAAATTGAAAATTCCGAAAAATCAAAAGTCGTAAAATCTCGTCTGCATATTATGTAATAATAGCGTGAGACCAATGTCGTAAAATGTCAGTTTGATCACGGTGACATAAATTCTCACAACGACAATTCGAACTAAATGTTATCAAATCAAACCAAATAAGATTAATAAGGGAACAATCGATGCGTTGGTATGACACTGTCTCTTATTCAAAATGCACATAATTCAAATACATGTACGAGGTGCCTGATGAGAACATATAATGGTGGAAATAAACGGAAGCCATCTATAATCACGACTGTCCCACAATTATATGCTTATTACGGGACAGACACGTTGGGAGAGCTTTTAGGGTGTCGGGCTATTGCCGATTGGATGATATAGAGGATATTTTTTTAGTTCAGTGTAAAATCAGAATATATTTCACCGAGTGAGCACCAAAAGGTATATTTCACGAATGGCGCAGCCACGAGTGAAATATGAACTTTTGGTGTTCACAAGGTGAAATATATTTCGATCTTACACTAAACTAATCAAAGTTTCTTTTTATTATATGCAAAGAAACGTTTTAAAAAGACATTAAAAGACGTCATTTACGACGTCACGTCATTAAGTTGGTACACAGTACTGTGCACGCTGGTATTTCACTGAAACAACGTAAGGGGCTTAAATTCAAAACAGTGAAATTATCAAAGTGGTAATTTCACTGTCTCAAACAGTGAAATTACCAGTTTTTTCACTGATATATTTCTATAAACCACCGAATAGCATTTAAAAAAAAAAACATTATCCAGGGACAGGGGTTCGATTACGCTCCCTTCGGAATCAACTATATAAAATGATGATAGTGCATTAATAGACAAAAATGGTGTTGATACTGTTAACGAGATGCCGTAAATGATGAAAATTTCACTGTATGGATTTATTACATGCTTTTCGGTGATATATATCAGTTAATTAAAAACTGATAATTTCACTGTTTTTAATTTAAGCCCCTTACGTTGTTTGAGTGAAATACAAGCGTTCACAGTGCTTGAAACCAACTTAATGACGTGACGTCGTAAATGACGTCACGTTGTATAATTATTTGGCGCGCTTTTCATTTAGTATTAGGTTTAATGTCATTTAAATGTTTATAATATAATACAAAGAAAATTTGTTACACTGAAATAAAGAAATATCCTCTATATATAATATTACTACAGCAACCGGAAATTCACGGGATGAAAATGTCGTTGTCTTCAAGTCTGTGTAATATTTTGATATTGAATTATTGTTACAAGTATATTTAAAAAAAAGTGTTTTATAACAATGGTTGTTTTCAACATTTTTCGAAAAAACATTATTACGGCGATTAACGTGGTTTCATAGGACGACAATCATCGCATTTTTTAACAATAAACTTTCATTAATCAAATGTTTCATCTAAATATAAAGCATCAGATTTCCCTTGTTAATTGTTTTTTAGTGTTAAATAACATTATTTTGGACCGCTTTTCTACAATAAATACCCCCTCGGAACATACAGTTAAGCATATTTAGATAAGGTTTGTCTGGGGTTTTATTTTTCTATAGCACATGATTAATTGGGCGGAGCGATAAACCGTTAAGCGTCTGGTCAAGTCCGCTGCGTGGCAGACTATACCTTTACGATACTGTACAAATGTGCCTGTTTGTTAATGTGTTAAGCGACGATAATTTCCATTACGCCGCCTGTCAATTAAGCTGGCAGGGGTCACATAGATAAGCCAATCAACGATCAGTTTCACCCTAAGATGCCTGCGAAGCCCATCATTTACCTTAGATAAAACAATGGTGCAGAAGTAATTAAGATTGAAATTATTTTAATTTTATATATAAATTTAAAGCTATTAAATCGGTGTATTACATTATTAATAAAGTTACCAGATATACTGACATATTGACATATCGAGTAAGTTAGTTTATTATACCAAAAGTAAATTGATTTCTACAAATGGAAATAATAAGTTTTGTAGTGGGTACAAAACATTTATCCTGGCTGTAGCACAATGCATTGAAAAATAAAAACGTTTCAATAAATCCACAATTTTTGCCATTACCTATTCATAATCACATTATAAACATATAATAAGGTCCCAGAATATCCAAAAGATATGACATTTTGTAGTTTATAACATATAGCGTCCGTAAAAATGCAAGTGTAATGAGTAAACACAATACAGTGAACGTTGAGAAAACGAGGCGCTGTGAATATCGGAACTCTTTAAATACCGGACAATTAATTTAGTCATTCGTTAAACGATTGCATGAAACATTGACAATACCGGAATCTGTAAAAACCGAGAATTGGACGGTTGAAAGGGGAAGATTAACAGTATGAAGTCAATTATATAGATAATTACCCTGACAATACCGGACGTCGAAGGTGTGAATAACCTTGCAATTGTCAATTGGTTGTTTGTAATTCGCTAACTGAGCGGTAACGAAATGGTAATTGTCTGATTTGTTTATTATGTCATTTTTCACAGTTTGATTTACTTTGATTTATATTTCTTTCTTTAAAACATTAAAATGTGTATTTTTTTATATTTCTGTTTAAATAATGACTAAATGACTATTGATACTGCATTATCTTTTCAGGACTTTACAACCTGATCATATATATTGTAAAATATTATTTTGTAAACCCCTTATGTATTTTATTAATACCTGGTTGAATAAAGATATTTGAATTGAATTGAATTATGTCTCTTTTCACAGTTTGATTTACTGTAAAGCATATATGTTACCGTTAAATAGTTATGCCTAAATGCGCAGGTAAAATCGGTATGAATACAAACACAGATTTTTTTATAATGCGTTGCTTTTGTATATTAATTTCCGTATGTAGAAATTTATTGACTATTTGTGTAATAAACAAACTTACTCGGTCCATCAATATGCCAGTTTATTTGGTAACTTTATAAATGTACTAATTAAATAGTTCTAAATTGACATAAAATTAAATAGACAGGAAGCTTTTTTTAGGTAAATGGTGGACTTCGCAGGCATCTTAGCGTGAAACTGATAACGATCGCTGATTGGCTTATCTCCGTGACCCCTGTCAGCTTGATTGACAGGCGGCGTTATGTTAATTTTCAATGACTGCATGTTTATATTTTGATACAAAATAACTACTTGTATGGCTTTATGCTACGCACGCCTTACGGCACACTTGTCTTTCATCCCTTATTACTTAATCGCTACGTCTTAAAAATCTGAATGACACCGATTAGATTACCATTTGAGCATATTACCGTTTAATCTTATAAATAATGTTTATTTTTGTTTGTTTGTTTTGAAAATTTTTCAGTACTAATTTTTCATCCGACGATGATAACAATAGAAAAATGAAACAATTTCCATTATGGTTGGGTTTATCCATTATATGAGCAATATTAAAAATTTGTTTTCTATAAGGTTATTATTACAACTAAACGAAGTGATCAACATATTGTTTGTTTTTCGAAAAAAAAAATCTTACCGCGGTATTTATATTTAATGAATTCAAATAAGTTATATACTTCAAAACCAGGAGAGCCTTGCCATTTAGCTTGTGAAACTATTTGAATGTCAAAATAGACTGGATGAGACAGAAAATACAGATAGCAGACCGGCGAAGAGTACATCAAAGCATTTTGGATTGTTTTATATTTAAATGAATTTTGGTGATTAAATCGTTACATATGATACTTTCCTGTATTCATTCCCGTCATATTCCAAGATAAAATGCCAATGCCTGTTTTGTTATTATTATTATTATTATTATTTCTTCTTATTACTATTATTATCATTACCATTAATACTATTATCATCAATGTTATAAATTATTATAATTATTATTATTATTATCATTATTTTTTTATTATTATTATTGTTATTATGAAGATTTTTATTTTATTATTATTATTATTTTTATCAGTATTATTTTTTTTATTATTATTACTATTATTATTATTATAAATTATTATTATTTCCTCTTCTTCTTATTGTTAGCATTATTCTAATCATAATTATCATAATTATTATTATCATCGATATTATTATTAATTAATTTTTTTTAAATTATTTTTATTATCATTATTATTATTATTATTATTATTTATGTATATTATAATTATTATTTATCTATTATTATTTTTTATTATTATTATTATTACTATTATTACTATTATTACTATTTATTTCTTATTATAATTATTATTATTATAATTATTATTATTTTTATTATTTTTGTTATTAGATCTATTATTTATTTATTTATTTATTTATCTATTATTATTATTATTATTATTATTATTATTATTATTATTATTATTATTATTTTGTTGCATATTCCCTGCCATTTTATTTGATTTTTGGATTTTATTTTATTCGTATATTTTGTATTATATGTTATAAGCGCCACACCTAAAAGATAGAACACTCTCCCATTTGCAAGGAATGGGAATTATCTCCCATTATAAGAAATTGGATTTTATCCCATTTATCAAAATAGGATTTTCTTCCCATTATTAAGATGGGTGATTTCATCCATGGGTGCGTTTCACCCATAATGAAAATGGGAGATTCTAAAAATATTTATATTTCGATCTATAATTTTAGGAAGGAATATCTAAAGTCAAGATTAGTGATTTTTTTTAAAAATAATGGTATATAAATTTTTTTCATTCTCCCGTGATTTTTTTCTCCCATTCTCGTAAAGAGGAAATGAAACCCACGAAACTCCCACTGGGAGACCAAATCCCCAGTGGGGGAATCGAAAAACCCCATGGGACGGCCAACTTTGAATGTCTCCCCTGCATTTAATTTTAAGGGTATCGTCATTTCAAAGGCCAGGTTTTACTTGACTCTATCTCTATTATTGACAGGTCTTTAAATTTTTTCTCTAATCAATTTAAAAAAGGTAGCTGAGTTTGCGAAAATTCCGGATTTGCAAACTTATTCCGGAGGCTGTTATATCCTGCTATAGAAAACTATATCTATCTTTCGTTGTTCTGACAATATTCTAATCGATCATATAGTTACAAATTAAGAGAAAATGAAATAGACTGGGACGAATTATGATAATATAACTATTATGGAAATTAAACTATTCTGTCTTAAAGGATAATCAATCATAAGAGTTTGAGGGTAATTCATTCAGTGAATTAGTGATTGATACTTATCTAAATGCAAATGAGTATACATAATTTCTTACTTAAAAAGACGAGACTGGTTATATGAATATGTTGCATTCTTACAAAGACAAGACTGGTAATATATGAATATCTTTTATTCCTACAAAGACGAAATGGTTTATATCAGAAGATCAGCAATAATGTACTATCTGATGTTTATTAGAATCAAACATTGTATTTATTTTTTATATCGTCGAAAAGTCTAACTTTACAGCCATGGAAATTTCTTGCACGTCCTTATTTTCATATTTAAACCTGAATTACATTTCAATCAGTTCACTTTTCATCATTTTGAAGCATCGAAAAATCAAATGAGGAATGTATAATTGTTTGTGAGCATGTCGTGTATAATTCTATGTAGATTTTTTCACGTAGCAATTATTACTTCCCAGACCGCTATTTTGAGGGTCATTTCACATTTACATTACATACGTAATATATTTAGATAAAAATCTCTTATTAGCCTATCATCTTTTAAAATCTTTCACAAATCGGTGCTATAACAATAGTATTCTTCATTCTTGTAAAAACAATGGTAATTTTGACCTTTATTCAGCTGTTGTTATTGATGCTTTCATATTTTGTTAATTATATTAAAGGGAATAATGACACCAAAAAAGGTTGCAACTTTTGGACAGGAAGGTAAATTACAATAAAATTCAGTTTTCAGTAATGTGCCAGCTTCTCACGTTGAGGCTTATGAAAGAGTTGATTTCTTTGCAAATAATTTAAAATATTCATATTCCGTTTTATTCCCGTTAAACTAACATTGAATTTTGTTAGACAGATATATGGTTTATCCTTAAGAAAAGAGTGGGCTTCTAATTTGTCTATGCTCATATCTTAATGTTTCAATACGATGTTGAATTGGGAAATTTTGTCCCGAGACAAATCACACGCGCGCATATGGCATTTTGGTACATATAATGACTATGTTTGGCTGTTGCGTACGTTAAATTTGACCAAAATAACGATTTCGTTGTGACGAACATATTTATATCTTTTGTGCATGTTAAGCTGTATTTTGTTTTCCAATCTCATTAGGTTTGACATTAGAAGCAATGGTCTTTGTCATTCAACTGACACTAGAGTGGCAAGTGACATGTTAAGTAAATGACAAAAACATGAACTGAATTTACAGGATGTTATGGTTCTGTCTTTCTATTCGTAGCATTACAAAACTACTTTGATTTGAAATGTGATACCAGAAAATGATAACAATTCCTGTATTGTGATCTATGAAATAAAATTGTTTTCAGAGTTTATGAATTCATACTTACATCTGTAAAACAAAAACACAGTTTTTGGTTTGTTTCAAAAACAACAAAACAGTTCTAAAGTTGTTTATCATCGAAGTTAAAGTGCTATATTTATTTTCTGTAACTGTTGTATGAGCTGTTTTCGTGCAATAGAAAATATAAAAGGAAACTATAAGGAACGCGAAATATGGCAAAATTGGAAAATGTTGCAAGTTCTGTTTATCGCTGTTCATGGACGCCATTAGGAATTACAAGCTCAAGTTCACATTAAATTTAAACAGAATCTACCGATTCGAACCTGCAGCATTTTTTTCTTTCTATTTTGGACGTTTTATTTGGGTTCCGTTGTTATATTATATGTATAATACGTTCTGATACGGCTGTGATCATGCAACCTTCAATGCTACCTCATTATTCTGTTTGATAAAAAAGCGGCGTATGGTCCATTAATGTAATTATATACTTAGTATCATATAATATAATAAATTATATATACGCGTTTTAAATTATCGGTTGCCAAACGCATTTTTTTAAATCACTTTATTCGATTAAAAATTTTCTATACGCAAACATTCAATACAGAATTGCTTTTGCTGCGAATACTACAATTAGCTGTCCCACTATTAACATCACTTGTCATCGGACGGCGTTTCCTTTGTTTGACATGCAGAGTGCGTTGAATTTCCTATCACGTATCATTAAACATGACACTGGAAACTCTCCGGTACATCAAGTGCAGTCATATTTTCACAATCTGCTTTAATAATAATAACAATATTTGTTACAATATGAGAAATCAATTTAATGATTTATCAATTTAAAACGTAACACACCAAAGCCATACGTTAGTCTTGTATCAGGACAAAACTACGACATGTATTATTATTTACATATTTTTGAAAAATATTTTTATGTAATAAACATTTAGCAGTTTTCATAGTACATATTAACGAATTCAAATATAAGACAAGAAATAATATCAGTTAAACGTTTTATCCTTTTTCTCCGTTTATGCATGACAAGAAAATAAAGTTCTTTATTAATTTAACATATTAATAAGAATCGCATTATTATTTTTTATATTCCACATATCATTCTAACTTATAAATGTTGTTTAATGTTGCGAAAATATCTAACGATAGTAATTCAATATTATTGAAACTTGCTTTGCAAGTTTTTTCACTTGTCTCAAGTATAATTATTTTTAAGGAAATGAAAACACTTATTACACCTAGATTTACAGATGTTTATAGATAGTCTCATGATAATTGCTATCCGGTGCAGTCGTAACATTATATAAAAAGGACTGCTTTAATATTATTGCCAATTAAATTAAAGTTCCCCTTTATATTTGAAGCTAGAAAAATGCTAAAAAGGTACTTTGAACAGAAACGACATATTTTTTTCCTACCGTTTAAATTGAATTCATTTACTTCATATTAATATAAATAATAATTATTTTTGACCGCAATTTTGCTATCATTGTACAAACATATAAACGGCATTCATTTATTAAATTGACATTATGCCCAGTCATGGGTATATAGTGAGTGAACAGGTGAATATTAAAATAAGTTTTCATTTTGCCGCAATTCCTTTTGATTTGACAATTGACTTCCCATAAACAATAAATAATGCACAGATCTAAATAAAATTTCTGTAAATATTTGTTAGAAATTACCTGTAACGCTCAGTTTATGAAAAGAGTGGGGCAGACTTTTCATATTTTAGGCAGATTTAAAAGTTCATCCTGAACATTTCCAATATCAACTGTTGGTCAAATACCATTTTAACAGACAATCTTTTAAAATATAAAGTCAATTCATCTCATCTTGACTATGAAAAAATGAGCATACTGTCACTTTAAATTACGCGAATGCCTTACCGCCATCAAACTGCCAACATCAAGCTGTTGTCCTGCATTTTACAAAAGCCCAGTGCTACGTTTTAGTGGTATATTAACCACACTATTTGATGCTCTATGTGTCTTTATACTTCATTTGCTTTGAACAGTTAGAACATGTATTATATAAATAAAGAATGCAGATTATATTTCGTTCTAACATATAGACCAAACACAAGCCAACATCCGCAATAACTATATAATTCCGTGACCAAAAAAGGAACACAATGTTTTATATATTTTCAAAGTTGTGTGTATAAAGTTGCAATCTTTATGAAATGTGAGAGTGTACCAAGTAGATGAATATTGTTGCCCTTCTTTTCTATAAAAATATGCCACAAATGGAAATCACAAAACTCATTTTTTATAAAAAGATTTATATCATTCATTATGCAACAGTTTTGTTGAATTTGTTCTTGTCTCGCTTGCAGTTTATAAATACAGTGTATAACCTCGGACGATAAAAAATCTAAGGCCTGATAATTATAGCATAACATAAAATGTTCTATAAATTATAATAATTTTTATACATTTTCTCAGTGTTTTTTTTTTAAGTTAGGTGTCACATTTGAAAGAACACTGTTGTTTTTTCATTAAATTTTGTGTTCATGAGTAATAATTATTCATTCTTTCATGGTTAAATAATAAGCGAACATCTTCTAGTTCTTAAATTACCAAAGAAAACAAAATCAATAAGTTTATAGTATTTTGTTATCAAAAATAGTCTAATTTTTCTAATACAATCTTGTCTAGTTAACATTTATATAATTTCTAGGATATCTATGTCCTAGCATACACAGAAAATTAATACTCCAATATATAATTATTATTTGATGATCATCAATACTATAACATGTATAAGGGCATCTTTCAGCAATCTGCGAATTGGTGATTAAAACAAAACCAATTGTCATTTTATATTGTACACCTTGAAAGTCGTTGAAATAGTGTTTTTCCACTTGTGCAATAATTTTAAAAACTTCACTTCCATATATTTCAGCACCAGGAGTAAGACCAGTATAGATTTACCACCAAGTCAAATATTCGAAATAGAGAACATGCAAAACCTTTAGAAAATAAAATGATATAATTTTAAAACAGTAATATTTATTCTAGTTTGAGCAGCGTGTTAAGTTTGGCCTTTCGCCAGAATTAATATGATAACGAAGTAAATGAAATACCTGAGTGTATATTTAGTAGTTACGATGACATTTACCGGTCTGACGTTTTAATATATGATCCACGTGTCCTTCTATTTCTAAACACAAGTATATCATTTTTATTTATTTAAACACAAATGGGTTATTTAACAAAATTAAATTTAACTGAAAATGAAAGACGTTCACAGTATTAGCGTTGTTTGCTACATCCTCAGCTAAAAGAAAACATAATTATACTATCGTGAGGTTGGGCTGAAATGTTCCATTCTATTTAGGATAGAGCATTGGAAAACTGATTTATATTCAAATAAAACATGGTCGTATTTGTTATGTCCCCTTGTCTTGTACCTAAGTTACTTTAAAGTATTCTGCAGTTTTGTTTTAAATAAGACAAAATAATGCATGCTTTATTACCATTTTATACATACGTGCACATGTACCTTGTGAAATATGAAATACGGAGGTTGTTTATTTTAAGGATGATCTGCAGCTAATCGAAGTTCACTAGACAGTCTATAAGTAACTACGCTTAATTTGAACATATTACAATATGAACAAACTAATTTATCTTATTTGATGTAAATGTTCAGAATATGCACTGACCAAAAAGCGTTTACAGTGTTTTTCATTTTAAATGCTCTTTATTAGTTGATCATTATGAGTAGAACAAATACATTATTCAGGCATGTAATAAAAATGACTTATATTGGTACAGTATCATAATATTTCATAGCTTTTTACGCTTTCTATATGGTTCAATGCATTTGTTACAAAGCAAACAAGTACTAGAAAGAGCTTGAAAACACGAGGCTATCTGATTTGTACGATTGATCAGAATGTGATATTTGTGTGGCTTACCCTTTCTCTGCCGTCACAATAAGTAAACCCAGCAAATATGAGCCAATCAATCGGCATGCTCTGGAGTGTGGGTAGCTAATAACTGCACTCCAGTTTACGCTATGTGTAAGTATATTTATACGATTTAAGTCTGACACATTTCCAACAGAAAACAGGAAGGTCCCACAACTATGAAACAAATAAAATTTAGTGCACGGTTTAAAACAATTACATGAGTTATTATAGAACACTTTGACTTTGTTATTTTTTATTTAAGAAATGCTGCATTAACCTTCTATCTTGATTTTTCTAGCTAAAAAACAGCATGTTCCTACTAGATGTGAAATAGTTGTCATGTCAAATTCTAGTCATCAATGGACTACAACAATACATATATTAGCCTTACGTTTTTTCCGCATGTTCTCCGGCAATAACGTGTGTTGTTGACACATTCCTGACAACAGGCTTTTAGTGGAAATACTTATTATATGTGACACGCTCATTACAAAAAAAAATCGGCAGCGTCACTACGATGATTCAAACAATTAAAATGATTTAGTCACGTGAAATGTCGAATTCTGTTTAAGCCGATGCTAGGGGGCGTGGGCGGTAGCTTGCACTTTCCAGTACCTTCCACGATTAGGCTCAGTCAAACCTTGTCTGCATAATTTTCAATCTTTTTATTTTTGGCTTTCTATAGGGATTTCAATTTTTTATCAATTTCAAATGAAAATCTGGTTGAAGACTTGTCAAAAGTTGCCCCGTACTTCACTTCAGTGTTGTTATATTTATCTGGTCCTTCGGGATCATTGATGCCAGCTCTTTTGAGAATTGAGTACCGTTCAAGCCGGTGCTAGGGGCCGTGGAGGGATTGTGCACTTATTCATTATCCCTCATGTACAGACTCAATCAAACCAGGTCTGAGATTTTCATGTAACTTTGTTGTAATTAATGCTTCCGACGGATCACTTTGTGTCCAGATGTTTGTAGATAAGTCCCTACTTTGACATGTTATTTTAAAATCAATAAACTCAACCCCAGTTTTAATATGCGCTCTTTGTTAACAAATTCGTTTTGTACCTTCTAGTCTGATTATTCGTGATAGACACATCTGGGTCATATGGAAACATGTGCATTTATGAATATATGAATTCATTATTTAAGTTAATTTTCATAAGCACTTAAACCAATAACATAGTATTATATAAAATTCTATGTCCGGTACTTGGTTTTATGACACTATTTAGCATTTTATGGGTAATCTATGAAGCCTACAAAAAACGAATCTCATCTCTTGGTACGTAATTTTGGATTTTTATTTGCATTTAGATAAGTATCAATCATTCATTCATCGAATACATCACCCGAAATCATTTGGTTGATTATCTTATAAGAAAGAACAGATTAATTCTCATGTTTCCTTGTATTTCATATTGTGCGAATTTGCATAAATGAGTGATTGGGGGAATAACGATATAGTCCGAACAACAAAAGATAGATATAATTTTCTATAGCAGAAAATCTAGTCTGGGAATATCTCATTTATCTTTAATCTTCGTCTGTAATTATGCATATTGTCGTCTGCCCCATCGTGTTAAATTTATCATAATGTAATAAATGTGGCTGTCCGTCTCTATCTATGTGGATTAAGTTAATCATTGAACGTTGGATGTTAAGGGAACGCCACTGATGTGCAAATGCATAGAAACATTAAATATCATTTCTTACAAAGATCAGCTGGGGCCCTTAAAACAGAAAGATATGCAAAAGAAAATTGAGAAATATAATCAGAAATACATTAAAATCGTATTTCTAGGCTGTTATCAGTCAGATTGCGTTGCAACATTTTTTTTTAATTTTTGGTTATTTTTCACAATAAGGATAATTATTCTGGAAAAACTTAGTGAGCGAATGACCTGCAATTTTGGGCACATGTTGTTGGTCTAGACCTATAACAAATAGAGCATTTATCTCGAAAAAATGTCTAGTTCTGTCATGTAAAAAACTCTACCGGAGCCCTTTTAAGAGAACAAGGCTAGGAAAGGCCATACTTCTTAAGCAGATATCTGCAAAACAGATTGTTTTGTTTTTGATTATTACCATTATTATATTAGCGCAGTTTCCGTTATGAAAACTAGAACATTGTATTTATTTACTTGCATATAGTTAGTTATCTTCCAAAAGATGGTCAAACCTTTGACAAAATCGTATTTATTCTGTCATATATCTTGATTTCAAGAATCTATTTTTGTTAACTTGCTAGTTATAAACAGTGAAGGGTTAACGTTTCTTAACCTGTCTCAAGTGTCATGCGACTGACTTGAAGATTAAAAAGGTGTATGTGTGCAGTTTATAACACACAGCAATTTAGATAAAATATATCTGTTTTGAAAAATTAACCTGTAAGAGATAGACTAAGATGCATATACAAGTGGCATGTTGCTTAGTCGAAACAAATCAAATAATGCATATTTAGACAATTTCAAGTTTTGATGTAAGGAAGTTAACTGAATACAGTGTCAATGATAATAATAATCATCTATTAACTAAGACTTCCTTTCAAGATTTTTGTCATACATATTTATTCATTTTTTATCATTCAAATAATTAAAACATCATAATTATCTGGTAGTCACATTAAAACTATGACGCTTAATCATGTTAACAGTGTAAGTGTCGGCGCATAGATCGGCGTAAAATTCCGAATACTTTTTGGTATTTCAAAGCCAATTATTACTATCGTGCTGAATACTAAAAACGTTTTCAATTCACTACAGTCTTTCCGTTGTCAACACATGACCAAAAAAAAAAATTTCTATTAAATTGTGTTTTATTCATTTAAAATCAAGCAATGTGAACATATTACGATTTTATCTCCCTTCATTGATTTATTTAAACAACACTGATAACAGGTATTTACATTTCAGATATGAAAACATGTTCAATTTAGAAATATTGTATGGTTTAATGTCTACAAGGAAGAGAATATACAAAGTTCAAGCTTATAGTGATATCTCTTATCATGTTTACTTTACATTGACATCAATCAGATATCTCCTTTATTATTGAATCTATAGAAACATACCAAAACACGCTGTTTTACACATTTGTTGGTAACAGTGACATACAATACTAGAATAACGGCCAATTAAAGAGAACGACGTCACACACTAGCTGATGTAATATACATTTGGCATTGATTTTAAAGCGGTCTGCAGTTTTTCTTAAGTGTAAATATTTCATTTAAAAAAAGTTAAATATAATTGTCAAATTAAAAGAATTAAGGTGAAAAATGATACCCCTCGATACCTCTTATCTATTGGTCCGCTCATATGAGATTTATTATAGCGGGAAACTGTTTTTTGATCTATTTTTAGAAACGAACGTCATTGGCGCGTTATAAATAGCCCTGTTTTGAAGAGAGCTTTACAGTGATATGATGCAGTTTACCAAGATAAAACCATTGGAATATTTAGATCGAAATAACACAAACAAAATATAAATTAAAAGCTGACAGCCGCTTTACATAAACCCAAGTAAAAAAAATCTTAAAAGTTAAACACTCAGTAAGGAAGTGAACATAGTGATTTATATAAACCTTCCCCTTCAATGTACTGAAACGTATAAATTTTTACAAGACAAAAGAATAGTTAGTTTTAAAGACGTTTTCGGGAGTTTTCTGTGCGCATCGGTATGCGCTTCCAAGAAAGATAATCACGGATCATTACTCTTCAAAATGAAGGTCAAGTTGAATAGTATTCGGATAAGTGTTTAAATTTCGGCTATAAGCAAATAATGAGTAAGTAATACAGAATAGATATTTCTAAATGTTCAAAAGGAGATCGATTCAAAAGATTAAGAGGTCGTTTAGACAAGATCACATAAAGGATTTCTCCAAGCATTAGCACGACAGCATTGATGATAATTCTGCGCGCGTTACCCCACCCTCTTGTGGTATAGTGACGAAAGTGCGTCGCGACTTGATTACTGGCGGGCAACTGGGCAAAGAAGTTTAAATTGATATATTTTAAAAGTGTTGAATAAAAAAACAAAATTAATATCTGAGAAATGTTCCGAATTTCATTATTTTCTTAGTAAATTTCTGAATACTTGCTTACTGTTCGGGTATGTTAGTCGAGTGAAAAAAATTATATCATATGGCCCTAGATATGTTTTAAAAAGATATTCAGTATCATTTTACTTAATATAACATCAAAAGAAAAAGACATTTTTATTACAACATGTTTTTGTTGTATATTTGACAATACATTTAGTATAACACTGATATTTCTTAAGAAAGCGTGGTAATTTTGACAGTTGGCATATGCGGTAACCATGGAAACTGCCCGTTTACAAAAAACTAACACGTCAACATATATATTTTATTTCTATTTTTGAATCCACCATCAAATGTTACTTGATATATCAATAATATAGAAAATTCTATGAAAGAAATTTCTTGATAGCTTTAATTTTTTACAGAATTCATGTTTATGTTTTCTCATTTTTTGTTTAGTTAAAAAGCATGAAAACTTATTTTTTAAAGAAATATGTTCCAATTATCGTTTGTTTTATACAGAACCCTAAGATAAAGAAAGCTTTGTATAAAAATATGTTTATTGTGAGTGTAATAAGCTATTTTATACATTATTGTAACAGAGTTTGGCTATTTTGACAATTTTGAGATAAACGGTTACCATGGAAACTGCCATTTTTCAAAAAATCCAACACGCCAACATATATTTTTTCTTTTTCTTTTTGAATTTGTCATTCACTTTTACACAACATACAAAAAAATTAAAAAATCCTATGAAACACTTTTTTCAATATCTCTAATTATTCTCAGAATTCATGTTTATTTTTCTCATTTTTTGTTCGGTTGATGAACATGGAGAACTCATTTTTTAAAGAAATATGTTCAGATTATCATTTGTTTCATACAGAATCATAAGATAAGATTATCTTTGCATAAAACAATGCTCGTTGTGTGTTTTAAGCTATCTTATACATTTTCTATTCGTTATAACACAGTAAGGCTATTTTGACAGTTTTTAGATATACGGTTACCATGGAAACTGCCATTTTACAAGAAATCCAACACGTCAACATATATTTTTCTTTTTATTTTTAAATTCGTCAATCAATTTTACTCATCATACAAAAAATTTAGAAAATTCTATGAAAGGATTAATTTTTCATAAAACTGTAGAAAATGTCTTTAATCATTAAAATTGTTAAAAGTGAAAGTAAATTGGTCTATAATGAAAGGTCTGTAATGCAATGAATAATTACGTTGATAGTATTTAGTATAAAACATAACAACAAAGTTTGAGATAAAAGATCCGATTTTACATATATTTATATAGCAGATAAAAAAAATGTTCTAGAACAAAATATTGTTCATACTAAATCACCTAGAACTGTTTTAATATTTTCAAGCAAGCAAGAAAATCCAAATGATTCATTTCAATTATTTTTTGTCAGTATGTGATTTTGGATTCATTCATGTGAGCAAGCTACTCAGTTAGCTTACGAAACGTCGGTTGTCGTAATGAAAATCTACAACATCCGTCAAGCCCCTGAGCACCGGCTAGAGTGGTACATACTTTTCAGCAGACTTATCACATATTTTATATGGCGGAACTTATGATACTTTTGAGAGCAAGAATAAAAATGTAAAAGTGATTTAAGTATTTTAATATATATAACACAAAAAATAGAATAACAACTGTCAATGATGTTACAGTCAGAGATTCACATCATTTTTTCTGAAGTGTAAATAACTCTTATGTCTAAATGCTTTATAACCTGATATGTCAAGTCCTTTTACATTAACGTTACTTTATAATTTTCATTAGATATTTTTTTCTTTAAATAGTTTAGGAATTTACGCATTTACCTTCAGGCAACAGGTGGTGCCCCCTGGTGCCTTATTTTAGGCACGATCAGATACTTAAGTAGACCAACCGGCCTTCCGTATAATTGTGTCACACATCAAATGTGTTTATAAACATTATTATCCACACCTATAAATATTTCGATTTTCGAAAACGTCACTGGCATCCCACTTAAGCATGTTAAATTTCTTTTACATT
>NW_026859534.1:0-36838 GCF_026571515.1 Ruditapes philippinarum
TAAATTATTATATGTTTATCTTGGATCAAGTGTTCGTTTGTCCAAGTATAAATCAAATATGTACATAAATAACATATATATGACAATTCAACCATAATTCAATAATTTGACATTGACAGTCACCATCATTTTAATGAACAAAGTCAGTTCAATCTTTTAGAAGGTCTTGTTTAATAGGTTGTTTTGTTCAAGTATGATGATAATCCATTACAATACCACCAAGCTTTGGTCAATGACAGCAAAAATTTCAGTTTAAAGGCATATTATGCTTCAGAAGTGATTTTAATGGTATTTCTTAAAAATAATGTTTTATTTTTGGTGTCCTGTTCTAGTTTCCAAAATTTTACTCATTTGCGATGTACCTGAAACATCATTTGCATCTGTTGCTTTTGTTAATCAACAATGTTATAGTTATTTTGTATTTTGTGTGGAAGTCAGAATACTACTTTTACATTTTGCTACCTTTATGACAAATAATGTCACATGCAGTGTATCTTTCTTCAGGTGGTAAGTATCTAACATGCTATAAAACAATTATTCAAACATTTTAAAAGTCATGTTTGCCCTTTCTAAAGATGGAAAAAATACTAATTTATGAGGCATAATGTGCCTTTAAGATACACGAAGGTCTTACAGCAAAAATAAATAATATCTTATTACTTTGACCATCAAAGGTCAAGACCCTTTATGGCTGAAGGACAATGTCTGTCTGGTTTACTTGAAGGCCTATCATGAATGATTATTATGTTCAAGTTTGAAGACAATCAATTTTAAAATATAAAGTTATAGCCACTAATAAAAAAATCGAAGCAAAATTTAGACATTCGACCATAAAGGTCAAGGTCATTCATAAATTAGATCGAATTTAGTGTAGTCTATTTGAAAGTTATGTTCAATGGGTTGTTGTGGCCGAGTATGAAAAAAATACAATCAGAACTTAAAAAATTATGATCAATGTTAGTTTGTGAATGGCAACAGGAACACCAACATGACTGTAAAAATTCCTCTATTTTTTCTATTCTTTTTTAAAGTCAATCTAAAATTCAGAAGATATAAATATTCTTATTTATTCAAAACTAACCTTCATGCTCAAAAAGTTAAACAAGATGTAATTAAATTGGCAAAAACTGGAAACTATTTGGTTGCAAAAGAAAAAGAGGCTACTTATAAGCAAAGCCAAGAAGAGTCAAAACAATACATACCAAAAACATATCCCCTGAACCCCTTGTATTTCAATAGCAATACAGAAAGTGGTTTATCACATCAGCAACCTAACTTCGCAACTCCTTGTTTTTTTTTATCAGTAGCAACCTGATATTGTTTTGAAAAAAAATATGGATTATCATGAAAAGTTTATATATTTATACTAGTAACCCGGAAAATTCCAGAATAAACATGTTATGTAAATAACTTTATTCCTTCATAGAAGCTCTGTAGCTTGTCGGCAATAAAGGCAATATTTTGAATGAATATACATTGTATAAATAATCATTTATACTATTAGTAATAAAGATTGTCGACAGGTTACATGGCTCTATATAAATGGCTATTTGTAAAATATAACCCGAGCCGAAAACGGGGCATAATTGTGCAAAAAACAAATCAGAGTTATAGGACTTGTGCCAATCATGTTAGATAATCACAAAGAACAAGTGTGTGAAGTTTCAATGCATTCCCTTCAGTAGTTATGGAGATACCAGCTTTCACGCAAAAATTTAACCACGAATTTCTAAGTCGAAAAGGGGGCATAATTATGCAAAAATGCAAATTAGAGTTATGGGACTTGTGCCAATCCAGAGAACAAGTGTGGGAAGTTTCAATGCATTCCCTTCAGTAGTTATGGAGATACCAGCTTGCACGCAAAAACTTAACCACGAATTTCTAAGTCGAAAAAGGGGCAATATTATGCAAAAAGCAAATTAGAGTTATGGGACTTTTGCCAATCATGTGAGATAATCACAGGGAACAAGTGTGTGAAGTTTCAATGCATTCCCTTCAAAAGTTATGGAGATACCAGCTTGCACGCAAACACTTAACCACAGGGACGCCGACACGGACGCCGACAAATGGGTGACTGCATTAGCTCGATTATTCTGCGAATACATGACACGGCTCAAAATTTCCTGTGATTTGAGGAAACTTTCTTTAAAACTAACATCATTTTAAATTGATAAATAAAGTTAAGATTAAGGTGCAGTCAGCGATTTTAGCACTGGCCCGGTGGTCCATGGTCAGTGAAAAATAGTTCGGGCCAGTGAAAATTTTAAGAAAATTTAGTAATAAATTCAAAACTGGAATTCGGGCTCGTCAATTCAAAATCTTAAATTCACTGAAATTGACTGAAGTTGAACTTCTTTGAAAAACAAATACTTATTACTGTACACTGATTGAATATTCAACTCACTCATGAATTTCTTGGTTTTCTTCTCTTGGCCCATGGTCATGAACAAACTCGTAATAGGAGGTTTCCAACACATGGATGTTCAGGCAGTTTACCTGGAACCCCTCATGAAGGGTGATGCAGGGTACCCCTTCTGCTTCTGCCTTCCCATCAACAATGTTTGTCGATTGGCAGCACTTCCTCTCATTGGCTGAAGGCATGTTAACACAACATCCACATTCACACCTGAAAAAAGTTATAACTGAATAAAATGGATGCAAGTGAAATTATTCAGGCGTCCTATAAAAGGATTTATTTTTGTCTGAAAAAATCGGATTATCCTACAAGTCTTTTTTGTCAACATGCACTAAATTAATAATTTACATTTAAGTTTATTTAAATTATTATCTATGCATACATGTGCATACATGTAACTGCCCGTGTAGCTGTAGGTATGTGTGATTGTCATTATGTTCGACCATTCTTGCAAATTCGTGGACTTCTAGTTATTGTTAGATTCTAATTGAATAATTGCAGTAAAATAGTGTGGTAAAATGTAAGATTACTGTCAACAATTAAAAAAAAAATTTACACACAAAAACACTGACCAATCATCTACGTTTCCGATGTAAGAATCATCAGAACTGTTGTCGGAAGAGTCAGAGTCAGACTCGCTCTGCTCTGCTTCCTGATTCTGGATTTCAATTCTTGGTTCAAACATATACGGTCGTATTTCATGGACATCGTCCTCATAAAGTTCCGATTCGTCAGAGAAATCCATGAGTTTACTAAATAGTAGCAGTGTTTAAAGTTAAATGACCCGTGATTGTTTACAGTTTCGCTATGATTTCCAATATGGCGGCGTGTCCTAATTTCAACAATGACGTCACAACAAAGGGAAGTAATTCATACAAGCTTGTAAAAAACGGTGCGTTATGCGAACTTTTACCTGGTGATTTATGGTATAAAGCGGAATGTTATAATGTTGCAAACGAGTTTAATCTTCTTTTTACGTAACATACTTTGATATTATGAACTAAACAAAATCGTTAAATTTGACCTTTAAGGGTCAATGCTATATAAGCTCTAGGTCAAGGTCAAATCAACATTTTTTGAAGGTTTTGCCTAAGTATTAAGATAATGCATTTATTAGAGAAACATTAAAAATCTAATGTTCTTTGTGGGTTTATTTGATCCAGTCTTTAGCTTCAGCAAATTTGGTCACAACCAAAACACTAATATGATTAACTCTACTGCATTATAATTATGACATTGATTTAAAATTATAATGAAACAAGAACTGTCGGAGGACAGTATTGGCTCGACTATTCGGAAGGTTGTTACAAGGGTGTATTATTGAGTATAATAATGCTTACCTTATTATGAATACATATTATTGACAGAAAAGGTACAAAGGCTTGTTAATAAGATGTTTTATCAAGTAAATCACTTATTTATTATTATGAATGCATAAAAGTGTACCAAAAAGGCACAAACCCTTCAGTAGTTATTGAGATAACAGCTTACAAGCAAAACTTTACCATGAATTTCTAAGTTGAAAAAGGGGAGAAAAATCATCGTAAATGCAAGATAGAATTATGGATCTTTGTCAGTGACCTACAATTATGACCCTAAATTCATAATATTATGTGAAGTTTTAAATAAATATCTTTAATAGTTATTGAGATATATAAAACTTGCATGTAAACATTAACCAAGAGACTAAGTAGAAAAGGGGATATGAATCAGCCTAAATGCAAAATAAAGTTATGGAACTTGGTCAGTGACATACAATTATGACCCTCCGATTATGACCCTCAGTACATGTGTAAAGTTTCAAGTAAATATCTTTGAAGACCTTAAACCTTTAACCAAAATTTCTAAGTTTCAAAGGGGCATAATTCTGTCAATATTGTAGGAAAAGTTATCCAACTTGTCAATCTGGTGTACCTTGTTACTATAAATAAGTATTGTAAGTTTCAATTGAATATCTCAAGCAATAATTGAGATATTTGCCTTTACAAAAAACTTTAACCAAAATTTCTAAGTTAAAAAGGGGCATAATTATGTCAATATTGTAGGCAGAGTTATCAAACTTGTCAATCTGATGTCCCTTGTTACTATAAATAAGTTTTGTAAGTTTCAATTGAATATCTCAAGCAATAATTGAGATATTTGACTTTACAAACAACTTTAACCAACGCAGACGTCACGCCGACGCTGAAGCCGACGCCGGGGCGACTACAATAGCTCTCATATTCTTCGAATAGTCAAGCTAAAAATAATAATGACTAACCAAAGTGATCTTTGCTGATGTTCCAATCAATTTACAAGATGGTTTTACTTCACCAGAACATGCCTTGTGGGTGCAAGTGGAGCTAACTTTCAGCTTAACCTTAGAAAGTTCAAGTAATTTATTTGAGAAACAATTTCCTTATTTTCTTGCACAAAGTCTCTAATTTCTGACTCTTCACTGTGAGAATCCACATCTGTGTCACTCTTATCACCACTCTGGACATCAAGAATGTTAAAAATAGCTTCCCCACTGGTCACTACTTTCAAATCTTAAATTTCCTCATCTTTGTCTTTTAAATTAGGAAAATATCTTTAAAAAATAAAACTCTTGCATATGTTTGCATAACACTTCGCACTGCTATACTATGCTATCTATGTGTTTGTCTTTATCATAAATAAAATGTCAGCTATTGAATAAATAGTATAACAGTTGTAAACAAAATTCTAAAATGACTACAAATTTAACAAATCACACCAGTAAAAGTAATATTGAATGTAGAAAATGGAGAACCAGGTGCTAACTTTCATCTAAATGATTACTGTCTATACAACAAATTTATCAATTGTATTTACTCTTGAACAACAATAAATAACTGATTCTTTTTAGAGGACCTGAATTACATGGAGACAAAAACTATTTTCCCCAAGCAAAAACAAAAGCATATTTGCTAATGATATATTATGTGCTTATATTATAATAAATTTTACATCAGGAGTTAAAGGGAATCAACACTGAAACACGTTCTTATTTTGAATTTTATGTTGTTTTGTTGTTGTTGTTGATTTTTCAGCAATGTACATGCAAATTTGTTGTGAACATTGATAAGTGATTTAACACAGTTATAAAAAGCTACCTGCTGATTGCTTTAAATATTTACATTAATAATACTAAATGCAACATACCTAAGTGACATATCCAATGTTTGCAGATATTCATAATCAGTGAAGGAATCATAGTCTTCATCATATACTTCCTCATCTTCACTTTGTGTTGGGTGATAACTAATGTCCTTCTTCTTTAGTGTTTCTTCTGAGTAAGAAATCCTATATACAAAAATAATTATGGATAACATTGATATATGTGGGTTTATTATAGTAAATCAATATAATAAACAAGGTTTTATCATTTTTCTTTGCAAAGCTTATGTCAGTGTAATACAAATTTCACTGCACATAAATGTAGAACAAATGTCAGTGTACATCAGAGTAATAAAAATGTCAGTGTTCTATGGAACAGAATTAGTGCATTTATTCCATCTTGCCTGATGATATTTGGACTTACATTATGCTTGCTTCCATACTTCTTTATGACAATGGAAACCTACTTTTTGCTGAATACAATCATGCATTATGATTACTGAATGCACTATCATGTAATTGCAACTTCATTTGTTCCTTCCTGAACCATCAAACTCGCATATTTTAATATGCTGTATGTTTAATTGCATCTTTTTTAAGGACAGCGTATTATGTCCGGTGTTTAAGATAACATTATTTACTTGTTCTTCATATAACTAGATGTATAATGGTAAGTTCCTGTAAGTACATTTAATTTTCTATACATCTGCAACTTACATTGTCGACACTGTTTCACAATAATAATTGATTTTGATCAATACATGGCGAATTTGACCTGTCTTAGCATTCATATGCTTTATTATATTCACTGATTACAAATATAATGCAATACATGATCAGTGCGCATCGACAACGAAGATGACAACGATAGCAATATTATAGTCGCATGTTACAGTACGCACTAAGCAGTTGGCGGGAAGCATAATGTGAGTTGGAATATTTTGTTTTCATATTATGACAGCAGGTGTCGCTTTGTCGGTACATCCCGTTATTTTCCGGATGGTCCCGCTATTTTGGCACGTGGAGTAAACAAAGTTACGTCCCCTTTATATAGGGGCGTATACCGAACAGTGTTAGTTTCAATACATTTCTGTAATAAAAATATATTACTGAAAGATGCGCATAGTATATCTTTAAGCACAAATATATATGAATGTGGTGGTGTGTGAGGGGTGTCTGTAACACAATAAGTTGGTGACTTATAGGCCCATTGAGCCGTGTACTATAATCATACACACATATGCTCATTATTTGTTATTGGCTATGCACATGTCACAATAATAAACAGCTGGTGGTGATGGTGGTGTTGGTAGTTTTCACTCCGGATCACGACAGCATGCCACATTGAATTCACCAGAGCACAGTTCAACCACCGCATCGTTCGTAAGCAGACTGTCAAGCAGTTTACCAGTACTAGTTGCCTTCACTTACGCAAGGAACTGAAACTTCTGTACATGCCAGAACAGATGTACAGTTCGAATGACAGTAGAATTCATGATCAATCACAACGAAAGTGACCTGCGCCGTAAGGGAATCGAACCCAAGTCGCCCAATTCACAGTCCAACGGCGACCCGATTCACAGTCCAACTCTCTACCAATTGAGCTAACTGGACGGCTTTATTAATAAACAACTTCCTTCTTTTCATAATATATTGTACTGTGTAACACACCTATTCGCCACTATTAGTGACTCTAAGACATTTGTTAAGTTATAAGGCCAATAGAATTTGCCTTTTTTATGTTCAAGTCATTAGATAAAGACCTCTGTAGCACCAAAGCAGGTGCTTAACAACTAAATGACAGCATTATATGTTTTGATAAGGGAGTACACTATGACCGCTATTGCATGAAACTGACACGTAAATATTCCATCCTAGCTCAAAACGTATATTTGGGCTGAGCTGGGGGGTGGTTGCAGCCCTAAAGCCAGGGCCTGAATCCGTCACTGTATAACTGCCCTATTAAATATATTTTTTCTGTTAGACTGTAAACATATATAAAATTACATTTGTATATTGCATAACCGTTTTCTTCTTATATTTATATTCTTTCCTGGGCAATTTATATATTTTGTGCTTGGTACGTATTTATATATACGCTAAAAAAATGATCTAAGGTCACCGCAGTTTATGTACGGAAAATTCCGATGATAGGCGAAATGTGGAAAAAAATCCGTTGATCTCGATAACAGAGTTCTCGCCCCTTAACAGTTAACAATCGCTAGACATTGTTAAACTTGTTTATATATATTGTAAGATGATCAAACATAGTTCACAAAGCATCAGACACCAATCTTTATTTAGCATAAACACTGAATAATGGAAATAAGCGAAAGCTAAAAGTAATCACGCCATTCGAGCGATAAATCATATAAGTCACACTTAAACAAAATCCATCGTGTAACTTTAGGTGTACAAAAGGAAGAAGGGAATAAAAATAGTCGATTTTAAATGACTTCTACATAAAAGTAATACAAAAATGAACTAAACCGTAAAAAGTATGTATTGAGCATAAAGAAAAGCAGCTTATACATAAAGGTATATGACGTTAACATTTTAATATTCCAAAACAGAACGATAAATGACATGTGCAAGTTTAATAGTTATCACTCAATGAAAGAATTAGTCACTACGAAAGTTTGAATAAAATAATGAAAAATACAATGCAGCTTAATGCAAAGTTTAAATATCATCAAGCAAGATGGAATCAAGCATAATGCAAGTTACAATGTCATCAAGCAAGATGGTATCAAGCATAATGCAAGTTACAATGTCATCAAGCAAGGTGGAATCAAGCATAATGCAAGTTTCAATGTCATCAAGCAAGATGGAATCAAGCATAATGCATGTTAAAATGTCATCAAGCAAGATGGAATCAAGCATAATGCAAGTTACAATGTCATCAAGCAAGGTGGAATCAAGCATAATGCAAGTTTCAATGTCATCAAGCAAGATAGAATAAATGCATTAATTCTGTTCCATAGTGTTCATAAGTGTAATACAAATGCCAGTTTACATAAGTGAAATACAAATGTCAGTGTGCATCAGTGTAATACAAATGTCAGTGTACATAAGTGTAATACAACTGCCAGTGTATTTAAGTGTTATACAAATGCAAGTGTACATAAGTGTAATACAAATGCCATAGTACATCAGTGTAATACAGATGTCAGTGCACACAAGTGTTATACAAATGTCAGTGTACATAAGTGTAATACAAATGTCAGTGCACATAAGTGTAATGCAAATATCAGTGTACATAAGTGTAATACAAATTTAAGTGTACATCAGTGTAATACAGATGTCAGTGCAGACAAGTGTTATACAAATGTCAGTGTTCATAAGTGTAATACAAATGTCAGTGCACATAAGTGTAATGCAAATGTCAGTGTACATAAGTGTAATACAAATTTCAGTGTACATCAGCGTAATACAAATGTCAGTGCACACAAGTGTTATACAAATGTCAGTGTACATCTGTGTTTATAAAATAACTGTTTTACCAATGCAATAAGTGAAAACATGGTATTCATTAAAGGTTGTATAAAGTGATGACATATTTTGGTCTGATACGGTAGTTGTTAAGGTATGTAAACGGAAAATAAATGAAAAACACCCACATCCTATCATTTCTTGTATTTAATCCTCGATTAACTTTACCTGTTCGGCGGTTTACATTTTTATGCACCGAAAATCGTGAGCGCTCGACGATTTCCGCCTGTGACGTCATAGGAGGTACTCCGCCATATTTATCGGCATTGTTTACATCGTACATTCAAACACTACCTTTCATTTTAACAGTTTTTAAGACATATTATTAAGTAATGCCTGCCATTTGCTGTGCAAGAGGTTGCACTAATAGGCGTGGGAATGATATAAGTCTGCACAATTTCCCAAGGGACGAGAAAATCAGGGCAAAATGGGTTTTTGCACTGCGGCATACTGGTACGCCATATTCCAGAGACAGTTCGTGGACTCCACGATCAGGAAGAAATTTTCAGTTGGTTTGTAGCGCCCACTTTGAGAAATCATGTTTTACTCAACAAACTCGGACTATGATGAGTCTAGGGATCACTTGTCGGCCACAGTTGGAGGATTCGGCTGTACCAACGATATTCGCATGATCATTTGGTGGAACAGGTCAAACTGATAAAAGACGAGATGCCTAAAGAAAGAGAGGTTCAGCGGGTATATAACGTTTGATATTTATTTTTGTTGTATTTGATAATATCAGTATTGAATAGGCAGGGCATCATTAAATTTTTTATCAGTTTGATGATTGATACTCATGTCCTTATAACATCCGTACGGCTAGACAATACAGTGTGTCCTGGCTAGCGGTACGTGACTCAACTAGGTGGCGCGATGGCTCAGTTGGTTAGAACACTGGCTGTCACTCATGAGGTCCTGGGTTCGATCCTGGGTAACACTTGCGATTTTTCAGAGACACTGTCAGTTTTCCCACCTAACTAGAGGTGTACTGGTAAGAAATCCAGGTAATCCTCGCATGTATCAGTGCTATACACTGTTCACAGGAACTTGAAATTCTATCAAATAACCAATATTAATGATAATATCCAAATATACCCCCTATATACTATAAATATTTATTTATAGTATATAGGGGGTATATTTTGCATATTATCAGTAATAGTGATAGAATTTCAAGTTCCTGTGCACTGTGCAAGGATCAAGGGTCCATTCAGTAAGAGCTAGGGACTGGTTTGACATTCATCGAAGATAGATAGATAGCTAGAACTTTTGATAATATTTTGGATAGATCACTTATTTCAGCATGAGGAGAAATAAACCAATAAACCACTAAAATGACCATGAATTAGTTTTAGTTACTATTGTGTTCTTTTAAAGGAAGTAACAAACTGATCAAAGAAGGAAAAAATCTATAAGATAATAACCATGATTCATCATTGCACATATATGATATACATGTTTAATTAAAATGGTGTTCCTATATTTCATACAGTTCATGTACTGTATAAATGTAAATATTGTACCTCATTTGCATACGCCCTTCTATATTTAATATGACGTCATCTGGTCCATAAACCACATACAGACTGGGGGCGGTCAATGATTCTTATATAATGGACTGCATGACGTCATATTTAATATAGAAGGGCATATGCAAATGGGGTATAATATTTTATTTTGTTGTTAAATGATTCTTTTTACTGAATTTATTGTTTTGTTTCACATGAATTTATTACATGTTGATTAAAAGTCATGATTTGTCTTTAAATGGATTATACATTTTAAAAATACAGTTTGTGGAAATCTTAAAGTTCGGGATTTTGTTTTGCCTGTTTAATTTGATTAACAAAAAATGATTGGTCCCTAGAAGTTTCGTATTTATACAATAGGAAAATTTTAAGGGCGAATGCAACAGAAATCATGGTCGGCTTAACGCATTTTAAGATAAAGAAAGCACAAAAGGCACAATTTTAGCATCATTATGCGAAGAGAGGAAATAAAACATAATTAAAGGCTTAATTAATCAAAATTGTGAAATTTCATCAGAATTGTGAATGGGTCCCTTATTGGGTACCACTTGTACAGGGAAAAAATCTCTGAATGTACATGCATGTAGTATACATCATTTGTGATAAAATAAAAACTGAAAGTGGCATTTATTTATTAGGTTAAAAGTATCAAAAAGGCACAGTTTTGCTTATTCTTAAATTATCAGATATTAATCTAATACTTGTAGGACTAAGGTGGATAGATCCAATCCATGTATTTTACGTAGAAACAAAATTTCGTAATGTATAGACTTTTATGCTTAATTCATTCAATATTATCTCACCATTTCAAATTTTGATAAATATACAAAATACTGAAGTGACACAAAAACAAATTGCCAAGTAACGGCATTTTTCTAAAATTGACATGGAGGGGAAGTATTTCCCCGAGAGTAACTTCTTTTTCAACAGATCATGTTTGTTTCTAGGTATTTTTAAATCCTTAAAACATAAAAATCGTGGTAGTTGTACATAACAATGCTTCTCAATCATGCTTCACGCAAGTTTAGCTCCAGGAACACCATTTCATTGAGAGAAATGTGAATAGAAGTATTCATAACCATTATCTTGTATTATCTACATGTAGATAACTTCAGGTTCTTTGTCTGAAATTTATTGATGTCACTATTTTTAGAACAGATCTCTTATCAGTGATGAAACGGCTTGTCTCATTTAACAGTTTTATATATAAATCCGATTTCATTAAAAAAATTCAGAAATTTCACAAAGGATAAACACTTGGCTGTACTGGCAGTCTTATAAAAGAAGAAATGAAAACACTGGAATATCCTTATAATGATTGTACTTTCTTGTTTATTTATTAGATTGTGCTTGAGTACGAAGAGACCAGAAAGGTAGAAGAAAATATATCTTCCACCATTCAACCGGAAATATCTTCAGATAGCAGTGGTGTAGCCAATAGTCAAGGAGTAACCGCCGTAAATGTGGAGGTTTCTACAGCCAGATCAAGTCAACCTGAAGTTGTCAGTCAATCTGAGGTACAGAAATCATTTAAAACTATCTCTGCTAATAAATAGAAATTCAGCCTGTGGTATTTCAGGGCATTTGTCTCTTTGTCTCCCAGCAGTGGTGGTTACTTCTATATTGGCAACAATGTAATGAGTTTTGTATAGTTTTTGTTTATTTTGAAAGCCTAGGATATTATGTTAATTATAGGAGTGTTTGTTGAGTTTACTGTTCCTTGACATTCATTTGAATATGAATACAAAGAGTGACTGAAGTGACCTAGTGATTAATAAGTGGTAATTGTGGAATAGACTCTTATAATGCTAAATATATACAAAATCATTTATGTGTGTTTTAACCTTCATATATTTCATGTAGTATTATCCTTTATATATTTTATGTAATATTTGTAAATTTTATTATTGCAGCACGTATCAAATGATTCACAAGGCAGCTCATCACTTGTAAATGAAGAAAATGCATCCGTGAGTTCAGTCTGTTCCTGCAGAAACAATGTCTTTGATGTCCCACCCAAGGACCGTATGGTAATTACAATATTTTAACAAATCAATTGCTTTTCATTGTTTTCAAAGGATGTTAATCTGTGGTTTTTAAATTCACCAGTAGGGAGCATGTCTACTTGAGAATTGAGAGGTTCCAGGTTGGATTCTATGTCTTGTATTCAGTCTGTTACCTTAGAAACTTCATTATTTTATTTGCAAATAACGCTTATGATGCGAAATATTACTTTTAAGCTCACCTGAGCTAGCTCAGGGTGAGCTTTTAGGATCGTTGAATGTCTGTCGTCCGTCCACACTTATTCGTTAACACTCTAGTGGTCACATTTTTGCCTCAATCATCATGAAACTTTGTCAGGATGCTTATCTAGGCAATAGCTCAAATGAGTTTGAACATGGGTCATCTCAGATGAAAAACAAGGTCACAGGAGCTAAAAATAGACAAGAGGGCCATGATGGCCCTGAAATCGCTCACCTGTATATAGGCCCCCCGGAGCGGGGCCAGTTTAAACCCCAGGGCTTTTATTTGAACAAACTTGGTAGACACCCATTAGAAGATATTTCATGCTTAACATCTAAGGTCTAGCTGGTCAAGTTTTTTTCTTTACACATATAGTTAAAAACAATGACACACCTGGGGCAGGGCCAGTTTTGACCCAAGGGCTTTTATTTGAACAATCTTTGTAGACACTTACTAGAAAATGATTCATGCTTAATATCTTAACTCTAGCTATTTGGGTTTTTTCAAAGAAGACTTTTAAGTTTTGCTATACACATATAAGGAAAATCAATGTCAGCCCGGGCCGGGCCATTTTGACCTAGGGCTTTTATTTGAACAAACTTGATAGACATCTATTAGAACATGTTTCATGCCAAATATCTAAGCTCTAGCTCTTTGGGTTTTTTAGAAGAAGATTTTTTAAGGTTTTACTATATGCATATAGGGAAAATCAATGACCCCCTGGGGCGGGGCCAATTTTGACACCAGGGCTTTAATTTGAACAATCTTGGTAGACACTTATTAGAAGATGTTTCATGCTTAATATCTTAGCTCTAGCTCTTTGGGTTCTTTAAAAGAAGATTTTTTTAAGTTTTGACTATATGCATATAGGGAAAATCAATGACCCCCTGGGGCGGGGCCAATTTTGACCCCAGGGCTTTTATTTGAACAATCTTGGTAGACACACATAAGAAAATGTTTCATGCTTAATATCTTAGCTCTAGCTCTTTGGGTCCTTTAAAAGAATTTTTTTTAAGTTTTTACTATATGCATATAGGGAAAATCAATGACCCCCTGGGGCGAGGCCAATTTTGACCCTAGGGCTTTTATTTGAACAAACTTGGTAGACATCCATTAGAACATGTTTCATGCCAAATATCTAAGCTCAAGCTCTTTGGGTTTTTTAGAAGAAGATTTTTTAAGTTTTTACTATATGCATATAGGGAAAATCAATGACCCCCTGGGGCGGGGCCAATTTTGACCCCAGGGCTTTTATTTGAACAATCTTGGTAGACACTCATAAGAAAATGTTTCATGCTTAATATCTTAGCTCTAGTTCTTTGGGTTCTTTAAAAGAAGATTTTTTTAAAGCTTTTACCATATGCATATAGGGAAAATCAATGACCCCCTGGGGCGGGGCCAATTTTAACCCCAGGGATTTTATTTGAACAATCTTGGTAGACACTCATAAGAAAATGTTTCATGCTTAATATCTTAGCTCTAGCTCTTTGGGTTCTTTAAAAGAAGATTTTTTTTATTTTTTTTCTTTTGGTTCTGCATGGAATGGAATTCTTTGAACAACTTTGTTAAGGCTTCACACAAGGAACATCCCTGTGAAGTTTCATTATGATCTGCCTTATGGTTTCAGAGGTGATGTCGTTTGAAAAGTGTGAACGGACAACGTACGACGGAGTGATCCTAATAGCTCACCCTGAGCATATGCTCAGGTGAGCTAAAAAACCTTGTTTACATCCTGGAAATTGATCTGAAAGTTTGTTTTGATGATTTCTAGGTCGAATATGGGCCATAAGGGGTCAAAAACTAGTTCAAACTGCTCAAATATGGATAATCCTTGTTAACACTCTAGTGGTCACATTTTTGACTCACCTGTCATGAAACTTGGTCAGAATGCTTGTCTAGGTAATTGTTTGGATGAGTTCGATGGGTCAGGTGAGCAATCGAGGGACATCTTGGTCCTCTTGTTTGTTCCAAGTTTTCCGCTGTTTCTTATAGTGATGGGCCCGATGAGCTGGTATAATCAATATCAAACTTTAGTCTTATTTATGCCGTGACATTCTGTAGATTCAGAAAACATGGCATATGAAAATGTTAATCTCTGCAGAAATATGCAGAGCTCCCCACGTATAATTTTGTATTCTGAATACCAAATCACAGCATTAACTATTAAATTTGATAATTCTCCATCAAATGTTGAATTTTTTTTATTCATAAGTAAAGCCCAAGATGAAGTCGAGGTCGGTGCAGGTATGTGTGCCAGAACAGAAACCGTAGACAACTACAAGAGGTATGCATTTTAATGAGACACAGGTAGAAATTAAAGTGGTTCTGTTTTCAAGCCAATGCTATTCTTAAAGTTATTTGGTCACCTATATACAGCCCAAAGCACTTTGGCCACTTTGTTGCACTTTTCCCAAGTGAATTGAATTGTTACAGGTACTTCAGGACATACTTTATGCATCTTTGAAAACATCTGAGACTAAGGCACTAGACTTCGGTATCAGACTATCAGTAGATATTAGGATAATAGTTAACTGTATGTTCAATGAATGTATTGCATACATTTCATTATACTGAGTGTGTTTATCTTCACAACTGGAGTAAAAAGGTGTAGAGTATTTTATTGTATGTGGTACAATAGTAAGATAATAGAGATAATGCAAGAATTCATTCATTCATTTTTAATTTTTGATAGTTTAAAGATAGATAATAATATTTTGTCACATTTCAAACAAGAATAAGGTACTATTAATTTTTAGAAAATTTGTGTTGTGTGTATTCATTCTTTTTATGGATAAAAATTAGCTTAAATTTAATTTTTTCAGTTACACAGTACAAACTCACAGACCTCAGATAATCCTATAGTGTCACAAAGGAGACACAGGTTGATCCTCTTGATTTTCAACCAATGCCAGCTACCCCCACCATGCAGAAGACCTCCACCCCAGTATCAACACCAATCAGTAAGTGTACATCCCCAAACACAACATTCAGTTCCGCCACAGGAAAACATGACTCTACTTGGGAACCAACATCAGATATGGATGACAGTGAAGATGATACTATCATTGATGAAGATTGGGACAGGTTAGGATTGATTTGAAGTTTGAAAACTGTAACTTGCATTCAAAGCTTGGAATTTAGATTGATTGTTTTTGACAAATACTGTGCATGTTACTTTGTTAAGCTTTTTAGCTTGTGTCTTTTATGATATTTACGTTGAAGGTAAAATTATTAAATTTTCATTGACTTGCTATAATTGACTGTTACTTGGTAATTAATGAATTTATTATCTCCATACTTGGAAAGAAACAACAATTCAGACAACACATAGTTATGCCCATTCTTAAGTTAAAATTTAGTTAATGTTAAACAGCCCTTTAACTGGCAAAGCTCTCATTCAAAAGTCAGTACTCAACATTTGAGCATCTTTGACAGCTGTTTTTAGCTTGCCTGTTACAAAGTGACATGTTGAGCTTTTGTGATCGCTTTTCGTCCGGTGACAGTCCATAAACTTTTAGCTAGAGCTTAGATATTTGGCATGAAACATCTTCTAGTGAGTGTATATCAAGTGTTTTCAAATAAAATCCCAAGGGTCAAATTGGCTCCATCCTGGGGGTCATTGATTTTAAATATATGTCTATAGTAAAAACTTAAAAATCAGTTAAATAACCAATAGAGCTAGAGCTTAGAAATTAAGTATGAAACATCTGCTAGTGAGTGTCTACCAAATTTGTTCAAATAAAAGCCCAAGGGTTAAATTGGCCCTGCCCCGGGGTTCTGATTTTCCTTACATATCTTTCTTGTAAAAACTTAAAAAAACTTCTTTAAAAACCCCAAAGAGCAAAGGTCTAGATGTTAAGCATGAAACAATTAAATGGGTGTCTACAAAGATTGTTCAAATTAAAGCCTTCAGGTCAAAATTAGCCCCATCCTAGGGGGTCATTGATTTTCCTTATATATGTATATAGTTAAAACTTCAAACTCTTCTTGTGAAAATCCAAAAGAGCTAAATCTTAGATATTTTGCATCAAACATCTTCTATTGGATGTCTACCAAGTTTCTTCAAATGAAAATGATTACCCAATCGAACTCAACCATTTACAATATGCATGAATATAGATTTATTAGATTAACACAGTGTACCGTTAATACGGGGGATAATAATTCTTAATATTTAAAATAATGCCGTATTCAACGACCTAATGTACTAATGACATACTTTCAATCCACCTATGTAAGCTGGAAAAAATTTAGGCCTATGTCCTAGTTAAACCTCGGTTACCTCAAACTACCGATCTATCGAACAAATTATTCGCGCAGACCCTTCGAGTTCGAGCGAAAGAAGTTCGGCTGTATATAACATCTTTCGTACTTAGGGGGACATCTGTGTCCTATTCAAATTATATTTTTTTCTGTTTCACTGATAACACAGTTGGTATTTTAGTTATAATGTGGGAAAATTTAAAAAATTGGAAATTTTCCCCTTTTTTTTTTTAGATCTGAAAAACAATGAAGACCCCAAAAATTTCTGGTTTTAAAAAATGCCTTTTTGTCTCCCATTCCCCCATTTGTACGGGTGGGATTTTAAAATCCTTGACCTTTCTAAAAAGGGCAAATCAAAATGGGGCCCTTGTCCTTTTCCAAACCCAAATTAAAAAAAATTATTTCTGGAACATATCGTATCGTAGTCCGTGAAAACTACATGGGAAAAAAGTTTCAAATTTCTTTTTGGAATAAATTTGGGTGATTATTTTAATGCTTTTTCGAAATTTTACTGCTATGCCCCGGGCCCTCTTTGTTTCAAAATTGGACACCTTTTTTTAAAAAAATAAAGTTAGGGGCTTTTAAACAAAAAGTATCCTTCCAGTAAAGGAAAAGAAAAATCAAAAATTTTATAATGATATGAGCAAATTTCATTTTCGAATTGTAATTTTTGGGGAATTTTATACTGTACACTTTAAATTTCAACATTACTTAAAACTATCACAGGTCATCTTTTTGGACAATTAATCTATATCAGGTGTCTGAAAGATCCCAAATGCCTTGCATAAAATCTTGCACATTTTAATTTACCATTAGATGTTTAAGTTTTCTTTATTTTGATAGAATATCATTTGTGTCAACCTTTATGGACACTAGATCATTTTATTAAATTTGAATGCCAAGAGTCAATGTCAGTATGTAAATATTTAAAAAAAAAATTGCCTGTCATCTTCACAGGTCAGTGACTATGTTTCTGAGCCCGCATGTCTTTGCAACAATATCTATTGTACGGCCCTATTTAAAATAGAAACAACAACAAAAAAAACAACAACAGAATCCCTAAAATATGATCAAAACGGCAAAATTGAAAACGTTTGTAGGCTCGATTTGATTGAGCCTGTACATGGATGTAACTAGAAATTGCAAGGTTACCGTCCAAGAACTCTAGCACAGGCCCACGCAAAATTCATTTATCAAGGGGGAAATTGTCAAATTTTGGAATTTAGAAACATCCACCGATGTGTTTGTACGATATCTTTTATTGGTGTATTGATATAGCTACTTTATAAAGGTTCGTATTATCAATCAAACTTTAAAATTCCTAGCCATGGTTAAAAACAGATCATCTATTTATTAACTGAAATAAACTCAAATAAATGGTAAAGTCATTTTAATCTTTATTGTATTTCACTTTGAAAAAAAGTCTCGCAAACATGAACCATAAACAGTCTACGAGCTTACACTGTCTTACGGTTAATGAATAATATAAGTAAAACATTATAGGTCTACTGCGGGTATTTGATGATGGTACATGCATAGAAGATTAGACAGCCAATTGATACCAATTCTGCAATTAATATATTGACGATTCACTGCTGTTTACCCTTTTTTTTTTAACACAGAATGATTTGATAGAGCATTTTAGTTTTTTGCTAACTACATTGTAAATCATGTAAAATATATGCCCTCGAAGCCTATGTCTTTAAATTTTATTTACTTAACTGAAAATACGAGATTTTTTGCGTTTTGTCTTTATTCATTTGGTATGTATTCATTGTCTTAGTTAATATCAACGTCTACATTATAATTATGCCACTTTGCCAAGGACGCTGTGCCTTATTCTATCTCATGTTTTAAAATCATTCAAGTGATTAAGATAGTTCAATCTCCGTACTTATTTTGTTCTTGGCTATCTTTTAAGAAATTGATGAGTATCTTACTCCATTATGATATAACATATTTTGATGTCATTTGCCACAAGAGAACAATTTTATCTCATATTTTTTCAATTATCACTCCATAAAATTACTTTGATATTTCTTAGTGTAATTTTAGTCACTAAAATGTGTACCAACTATTTTTGCACTATCCTGACAATTATGTAAAACAAGAGAAACAAGGGCGTGCCACTTGAAATGTCTCCGAAGCTCGGCTCAGTTAAGGATCCATTACATTTGTTGCTGGGTCGTGTCGGGGTTGCGTTCATTGAACGCCACCTTTCCTTGTTAATCTTGTTTTCCATTTTTTACATTGAAGGCATGTATACTGTAGTCTTTAAAGTTTTACAAAAATTGAAATATAAAGAAGCATTTATTTATATCTTTAGTATTTCTTATTATTTTTAAAAAAACATCCATGAATAAATGACCAAGATATAGACACATCATCAATGTTCTAAATTGACCTATCTAGCTATCATTCTAGTGTTTAAGCATTACAAGTAGTCCTAATGTGCCACAAATGTATGCCTAGTTACGTCAATATCCATCCAATGAATGACAGAATTCATGACCGGACATGACCTTCAAAATATTTGTTCTCACTCAAGACAAATTGTTTCAAAGTACCATGTATTTATTCTTAGCTCTTGCTGAATAACACATATATGGACTGGACATGACCACAAATGCACTCTCAAATCATGACTTTTGAAATGCAAGTGTGACCTTGGAACATTTGTCCGCAACATGTCGTCTTACAAAGATGCGCCATATTTAACCCAAATGATTTAAGTTCATCCATGAATGACAAAATCGTTAACCAGACTTTTTAGACACTTTAAGGAAATATTTTGTTCGAAGTGAACGTATGATTTTGATCTTTGCTTTTCATCATCAGCTGGGTTTAACATGTGACTCATTGTCCCAATGTGCCATTTATTTATGCAGAATTATTTCAAAAGGCATCAATTAATGAGAAAGTTATAGATCAGACACAACCGTCTTGTTACGTTTATATCATGATTTATAAGTTCAACTGTAGACATAACCCTGCTTGTGCATGACACGACCTTTTCAAAATACACATTTACGCAAAGTTATTGTCGTTCCAGGACGGCGGCATATACAATTAACAAGATTTAAATATTTTTACCCGTACACTGCCTGCTCTAGGTCAATCAAAACGGATAATTTAATACCACATGATAACCAAATAGACGACAAAAGTCCTAACACAGGGGCCTCAACCACCATGTTCTTGTCGGGTTACCTAAATCAGTAATAAAATACTATGTAAGGGCTTCTATGGGATAAACATCATACGGAATATTTCTCTTACAAGAAGAAACATTAACTCTATTATTCAGAATAGTAGTTTATTTCATGAGAACAAATATTTTTCGAATGCCAGCCTGGATGACGATTCCTATATTACTTTTGGAAAAACTGAGATTTTTTTTTTAAATATCAGGTCGTGCATGAAAAATTGTTGACCGGGTTCCCCACTAATGAACTTTTACAAAATTGTCTTTTTCTTGATAGACATGACCCTGCTCTTTAGATTGTTTAATTGGCTCTCGAGCACTACTCGTCCCACTACATGTTCCTGCGCAATTGACATTGACATAAGAAATAACCAAACAATATTCATGGTATGCCTGTTTGAAGATTAAGTAATAATAGTAAGTACATCATTTCCCAATCCGTTATAGGCCGTATATTTATGCTTAACTATTTCAAAATTCATCTCTTAATGACAGAATACTAAAATGCACATCTTTTTTCATGCACTTTCAAGTCTAACATGAGGAGTTGAGCTTCAAACCTGGGTCTTTATTACGACATTGTATCCATGTGCCACACATTATTGCAATTTATTTCAAAATTTATCCGAAAATGACAGATATGGACGGGATAAAAAAACGGACAGACGGGGACAAGCTCTTACAGAGAGATTTGTGAAGATGTCTGTTATCTTCATGTTTGTTTCTTACTCCAAAAGCAGCCTTGTGCCTCCCATAACCAATGATTCATCCTATAGGTCGGGGTATACGGAATTAATCTTAACGCCAAATTGTGATCGCAAATACCCCTAACTGACACAAGAGGACGCTCGGACAGATAGAAAGACGGACAGATTTTAGCAGGTCCCCCCCCCCCCCTCAGGGCGATACAAATCCAATTTAAAAAACATCGCAATAATTTAAAGAACATGCATTGTATTCTTAGAAGTATAATAATAACATCTAAATGACGAAGTGAACGCAAATATGACTCATTTACGTTGTATTAGGGTATAAATTGTCACCTTTTTCACCATAAAGTTTGGAGTTTTAATGGAAGTCTTAATTAGTATCATTCCACTTCTAATAAAAGAAAACATGCCTAGTAAAATGCCTTCTTGTGCTTGTTTACTCTAATTATAAAACAGTGTATAAAACATAAGAAAATGTCAGCCATTTTGAAATCCAAGATGGCTGCCGCAATAAATTGTATTGTTTTTGCATCTATTCTTCTCGTCCACACTTCAGCAGACTAAAATTAACAAAACCTTAAATAAAAATGCCAAAAAATATGTATATATCTCGCCCATGAGAGAATTGAAGTAAAATTAAAAATCAATGGCGGCCATTTTGAAATTGATTTTTAAAGGTCAAGGACTAAAAATACAGCCGTGGTAGAGCAAAAAATGAATTCAGCGTACTCGAAAAAGGTAAGTAAGCCCAACTACCTGTTTGTACTAAAAAATGCCGTTAGGATGAACATTTTACCAAAATCAAACCAGTCTAATACAATTAGTGCAAAGTAACCAAGTCAAGAGTAGTAGCCATATGGAACTTGAAGGCATGAAGCTTGCTACATGTAGTCTAAAACAGGAAGACATTGTTATTGACGAAATAGTAACAGATCGCCACGTCCAGATTCAAAAGTGGATTCGAGAGAGAATTTGGTTAATGTGAGACATTCTTATGATGTGTGGCATGAAGCCAAAAGTATTAAGAAAAAGCTAACTGCACTATCAAAACAGAAAGATTGTGAAATCATTGGAAAATGGATAAGAAGTATTAGTAACCATGTCTACTGGACTGCTGCCTCAACTCCAGATGGAGACAGAGAAACCACCTTAGCCAAATGGTTATCTCTGTCAAATCACATACAGAACATTCACCATGGTCATGGTCCTAGGTTTCCATCCTGTCTGCATGGTGACTTGGAGTCAAGACAATGGCTTAAACATGGTTCGTATATATTCGGTGGCACACTGCTTTAAAGATCACATTTAATGGTGGCTGTTAGCTGACAGCATCAATACAAACTTAAAAGTATAATTATAAACTAAATTCTTTTAACTTAAAAATATGAATTGACAGATGATTAAGAACATCTGAACACTTTTGTTCCATTTTTGTTCCATACAGAAACATGAAATCATTACATTTAAACAGAGAATTATATCAAGTCTATATACATGTACAATATAACATAAAATATCATGTACTAAAGGATGGTGTAATCTACATTGTATCAGTCGTCATTGATAATAAAATGTATTTACCAAATTCATTTGTGATTTACATAACATATTTGAAAGGTTATCAGTAACATTTTTTGTATTTTAGGAACCAAGGCATGTGCCAAAGTTGAACTAATAACAAACACACGATTGTGTAACGACATTCGCAAACTTTCAACTGACCCACAGACATCTGACCTCGAGGCATATCATAGTGTTGTAAACCATTTCGCCCCCAAACTGCATTCCTACACGTTTCATGGTCAATTATGCAGGTCAGTATATAATATCAATAACAAAGAAAATGTCTGCCTATAGATATACATTGTACTATGCTCATCCTTGAGTAAAATATTTGAATCATGGAAATTTATTTAAATCTATAAAATTCTTACTGAATATGTCTAATTTGAATAAAAGAGTGAATTTAACTATGTATAGGAGCTTTGTTCCCTAATAGCCGTTTAGCAAAGTTTTTACTTCCTTACAATAAAAAATGACACTGTATATTCATACTGTGACCACCTTAAATGTGTAGAATTGTATGCATAGCAGGTCTACTTTGTGTGCAGTCGGAACATTTTATTTTATATTAATAAAGTATAGTATATCTCTAATCATGTTGGTGATGTAGCCAACACCAGCCAACAATTAATTCCACATTTAATATGACATACCATAATGAATTACATGAATTAGATGTATTTAAGTGACTGGTTCATTTACATTTTCTGTATTAAATACTAATGAAAGGGAAACCTTTGTTCTCAGTCTTAAAGCATGGAGCTTTTAAGTTCTTTTCATCCTTACACAGTGTATTTCTAATTTCAATGATTTGATTTAAATGAGAAAATTTGTAGTTTAAAGAAAATGTATTGAAGTGTTAATGGTACATTAAAATATAGACTAAATAATTATTAAGATTTTCATGGTTCAATTTCTAATTTCAGACAACATCTTGCTGCTCTGCATTTCAACGAAAACAGCAAAAGAAAGTCTGCTGTAAATAAAGATGGCAATGTTGCCATTCAAATCGCATTCCCAAAATACAAGACAGGGGATGAATTCTCTATAAAGATTGAAAGGGAAAGAATGACATATGAATATGTGGAATCCTTACTCAGGGAAGTGTTGGACATAGCAGACAGAGACTCTGGCCCTTCGGTCCTTTCCACACCTGCCCCACCTTTCTTGAGCAGCGGAAAAAGAAGACCATGCCAAGATGACATTTCCAGGACGCTAAGTCGTTACACGAAATTCAGATTTGGAGAGAGACGTTCTTCTTCATTAAAAAATAAAACTAGTAAAATATTAGTCTTGTTACAGTCACTATTTTAAATATTTACTATTATTATATACGATGCAACTCACCAAGCAAACCAGATAATACACAAGACTAAAAATAATAAATACCATGTATCTTACTCCGCAAAAGATCCTTGCATAACATTGGCCCTTGCCTCATATTCTTTAACTAAACTGCCGGCTTCTGTTCCAGATGAATCAGACATAAAAAAGAACAAGGCAGTACTATGAAGAACATATAACTGTATTTTACCATTTTTTTAAATAGCACATTAGAAAATGTGTTGGTTCCCTGACTGTCAGAGACAATATTTATATTAGAATTTAACAGAAAAAAGAAAAAGTAACAAAGCATACACACTTTCCTTTACGCAAAAAAATCAAGTGCTGTCAAAGTAAGGAAACAGCATGCTTAACTAATTAAATACTGGGAACATGAGTGCTTGTTATATTCAGTGTTGTTATATTTTTCTGGTCCTTCGGGATCATTGATTCCAGCACTATAAAGTGTTGAGAATTGAGTACCGCCCAAGCCGGTGCTAGGGGGCGTGGGGATTGTTGCACTTATTCAGTATCCCTTATGTACAGACTCAATCAAACCTAGTCTGCAATTCTCTTGCAATTTTGTTGTGATTAATGCTTCCGAGGGATCACTTTCTTTCCATACTTTCATCGCATTGATATAATATATATTCATAATATGGCTATTATTTCATTGTTTTTGCTTTCTTAATCATAAAAAATAACTGCATCATAACTTAACTAGTAATCTTCTAAACACTGACTCGCATCAACATGAGTAGGACAACTCTCCATACGATATGAAACTATATTCATGGTTAAGTTTGAAAGCATCAAATTGAGTCTACACATAATAAAGCTTCATGCTTAATCAGCTGTGCTAAGATTCTAGATTAAAATGGTAATAACGATCAATTTTGGCCTCAAATCAACCCTAATATGCACTGTACTTTGCCATTTTCATTTTTTACTTGGTCTTCATTGGCTCTTTACTCTGCTGACTAACATTTTATTTTTCATCTTCATATCCCAAAATGTATTTTGGACTGTGCAAAATTGTTTATTTTAACCAATGATGCAAATATCATTAAAAGCATGAAAAATGCATTAAATTTGAAAATTAAATTGAGGAAACATCTGTCTGATATTATACTTGAATGAACTTCATCTAATTTGTCAGTTGTAATAAAAAGATTGAATTTCAGTTTGATTGGGACAAAATATGCATATTTACCATTTGGAATGTGTCTGGTAATCTAACCATTGGTGACACTGGGGAAGAGAATGTAATAATTATAAACTGTCATTGGTATCTTTTTTATCAATATCAAGTCAAGCAAGTTTATGCTATCTCTGCTATCTCATGAACTTTCTTTAAAAACTGATTATTCCAATGCAGACAGATTTCATGGTTTGTAGTTTTTTACAACACCAGAAGCATTATGGCAGATATTTGAGTTTACTATGATTAACAGAACAAACTGTAGTACAAATGAATTATTTGGTTAACTCACTTTTCTGATACAGATATATCAGATATCTTCAATTCTGGTAGATTACTTGGGCCATAAATGGGCGTTGACTGTAACAACTGGACAGCTGGATTTTTATTAGAGATGCATATGCTGTCTCTGTTGTTGTTTGGCTAGCCTTCCTAGAATAATATTTCAAAAAAACATTTCAAATATGAAAGCTATATTATATCATTTTAATGTAATAATTCATATATGATTTTAATAAAAGCAGGGTATTTAAAACAGAATGGTCTGGAAATGCGCTATGTAACCCCATTCACGCTACAATTAAACTTGTCTTGGCAGAACTCGGTATAGTCTGCTTTTTGCAAATTAGGTGTTTAAGAAAAGGGCAAAAATTAAATGCGAGAGCAAAAATGAAAATTCTAACGACATGATATTCCTTAAAAATCTTTAAACTTGTAAAAAAAAGAATCAATATTTCAGAAAATATTTTTTTTTTGCCATATCAGTTGAAAAAACATAGACTGCTTGTTCAGAAAATTTGCCGATTAACGGCACCATTTTGAAAATGCACCAAATTAAACATCAAATATTTGTAAATAACATCGTGAAATATTATTTAAAATAACATTTTTTCTCTGTAAAATCAATTTCTATTTTCCCATTGAACGATGCATAAATTTAAAAAAGCTTATAAAACTCGGACCTATTTTCAAATATGAGCAGTAAATTTTACCTTGACACCGGAAACGAAAAAATTCTAATTTCATTGCAAGTCTATCAAATTGCTACTTTTTTTTAAAGAAAAATCCTAATACAGTTGTTTTACCGGTTCCGGCGCAGTTTTTCAACTTTTGCTGACTGTACGCAAACAAACAAAGAGTTCGTATAAACAAATGTACCTGTTAGTAGATATTTTATTTGACTTTAACCCAAACAATTATAAGAAAATATATTATCTTTTTGCTAGTAAGTATACTGCTTGATTTTATTTGATTAGCTTCACCAGTTCCGAAGTAAGTTTACCACTTTCGGTGCACATAACAAATGTCATTTGTAATATTACGTGCAAAGAAAAGAATTGACTATTTTTGCCAGCTAATACTAAAACTAAGTCAGAACACTTACGAGGGCTGTTCGAAAAGAATTGCTTATTGTGCTCTATCTCGTGATGCACGTAGGACACGATAAAAAACAATACATATCTGTATAGGTTACTTCAATACCTACACAGCGGTGTATAAATGTACATGTTAGACTAAGTGTAAGACATACAATTTGTCATTTAAATACACGCAGTCGTTGACCACTGTAGTAAAATGGTTGGTAGAAGTGTCGACAACAAAGATGAAATACGGGCTTGCATCAAAGCTCACTCAAAACTGGGTTGCTCTTTGAAGCAGTTGATGACTGAACTCTCTACTGCGTATGAGCCTTCTTGTGTGTCTTATGACACAGTTAGGCGATGGAAAAAGAAATTTGAGTCTGGTGTAGAGAGCATCAAAAATGCACCAAAATCAGGTAGGCCAAAATCTGCATCTCGTAACGAAATTGTTTCCAAAATAAAGGATATTATTGAAGGAGATGCCAGATTTACAGTTCGTGATATTGCATGATAGGTAGGCATATCACTATCAACGGTTCACTTTATTTTGAAGAAGCATTTAAAAGTCAGAAGGATTTCTGCTAGATTGGTGCCACTTCTGTTGACCGATGAGCAAAAGAGGCAACGGGTTTAGGTAGCCAAAAATCTGCTTCAAATGTTTACAAAATATGACAAAAAACAGTTTGCTAATTTTGCCACAGGTGATGAAATATGGGTCCATTATTTTGAGCCCGCCAGAAAAGTAAGCAACAAAATCTGGGCCACTAAACACAACAAACGCCCAATGATTGCCAAACAGTCTTTGAGTGCAAATAAGGTTTTGTATGCAATTTTCTTCTCTGGTCAAGGAGTCGCAATAAAAGTGCCGGTGAAAAAGGGCAAACGTATCACTGGGAAGTACTACAAAGACGTAGTACTTAAGAAACTGAAAAAAGTATTATAAGAAACGATGCTCTGTCACCGGTTTTAAGCATAATTATCCATCTTCTACATGACAATGCCCAAGCTCATACCTACGCAATAGTTTCGGCGTTTTCGGAAAAAGAAAAAAATTGCCTCACCCCCGTATTGTCCTGACCTTGCCCCATGTGATTTATTTTTGAATCCGAAATTGCAATCCTTTCTTGCATGGTGGAAAAAGAAGTCCGGACAGGCACTTGGATCTGTCATTCATCAGTACCTTATTACTGTGCCCAAATCAGCGTACCGTGACGCCTTCAAGAAGTGGATTAATCGGCTGAAACTTTGCATTTCTAGCCACGGGGAGAACTTCGAGGGCATGAAATGAACACTTTTGAGCTAACTTGTAATTTGAAGTCTCCAGATAGAAATAAGCAATATATTTCGACCATCCCTCATAAACCTGTCAGCCTTATTCATTATTTTATTATTAATTCTAGGTATCGTAATTTTAATGCACCATCATGCTTGGCATGAGATCAGGGTCATTCATGTATTTTTTCTAGTTGAAAGACCTTGGTGAGATTAAGCGAAACGTCAACTTCATTGCAACTTCATTTGATTTTTGTCATTATTGCTGGCAAATTCTGCTAAAAACCAGGGATCGTATATAATGTGCAAGATGAAAATAAGATTTTGTTTTGCAATTATGCTTAAGCAACATTCATTCTAGTCTCGTTCCTGAGTAATACTTCCTAAAGATAACCTAAATCTTCTAATTTTATCCATAAAATACTTTTACAAACATCTTTAGTTTAAATTATGTCTGTCAACACTGACATAGACATTGATATTTATTGTCCTATTGTTCAATCTTTTGCAATATGTTATTAATCAGATTTCAGAGATAAAATGTATATTTAATTGCGCTACACGTACACGTTCTTGCTATATCTAATAAAACATACGGTATCGTATTTCAACGCTTTTAGTATATTTATACATTAACATTTTTTCTGTGATTAATTATTAGTTGCAAAGTCTCCATTGTAATAAAAGAATGAGTCACATAAAGAAAGAAATATGCTTGAAAATATACAAATGTATCACACTTCATTATATGATCTGAATATAGCTGCAATCTCATTGGTCAAAACAATTGTCAACAGAAAAGAAATGTCATACCAAATTTACTGGATTACTAGCTGAATTGGATTTTACCAATCTAGAAACAGATTAGAATTTATATTCAATGACTATGCATCGAAGATTATTAATAACGTGTGCTTATAACACATAATTGAAGCTTATTGTTCTTTGTAACATATTGCTCAATTAAAAATCATGACATTCCTATAAAAGTTAAAAGTTACACAGTGCAGTAAACACATTTCAAATAAATTATCATAATTCAACTTCAAAATATGTTTACCTCAAAAAAGTTGTTGGCACACTTTCTTACAGGTACTCGTTCATATATTTCAATATTAAAGAACATTTTATTTCTGATGAGAAAACAAGGAAACTTTTTCATTTGGGTACATTCTGATAGTAATCCCTTTTTATGTGCTTTGGAACTGGTCAAAATAGGTCTCCTGGTTCAAACAGGTTTTCAGATCTTTATGTTTATATTTTTTAAAATATTTTTGGATGAAGTTGTAGGGAAGATAACAATTTTTCCATCGGTGTATATAATGTGTCCCTTTCTTTCAGTTTTCATATGACAGGTACCGATATACCAAAAACCATAAAAATGGCAATATGAAATTCAGCACGAAAATTATTAGAAGTCAAAATAGAATGGCGACTAAATTATTTATTTGTGAATGTCAATAAACAACAAAACCAGTTATTGTCGTTTATGCGAATGGCTCGCTTGATTTTTCAGAACTGATCGATGCGCCGGAACCAGTCAAACAACTGTATTGTACTGTAGCCAGGATTAGATTTCAGTAATTTTTTTGATCGATTTAACAAAACGTTATCGTGATTTGATTTTTGAATGGTGATATATACTTTGCCTGATCACGGTCGGTAAATAACCTAATCACGTGATTAAACTGAGACAGCTTTGTTCGTAAAATTGGTCCGACTCCAGACCATTCTATTTAAAAGACCCTATTGAAGGCATAATGTATGAGAAAAATTTAGTGACAAAAAATTAAACTTTCAAACAAACCATTAATTCATTTAGTCTTAAAATATAGTACAAGCTAAGCTCAATACGATTTCTAACTCGTTTTTTTTCATGTTCAAAGCATAAAATACAGATTTTCAGCAACATGTATACAAATTTTCCCCACGGGGGCCTCAATTAAAACTTGCTCCAATAATATCACCTTTTTTAACAGTAGTTTGAAACAACATTCGAATTGATTAAAATTTTAAGGTATTGTCATATTTCAATCCATATTCATTGATTAGACCAAATGATTTGGTATTTACTTTTTTTGTAAAATTAAAGGTACCCGAAATTCTATCCAAAACAAAAAAACTCATATAATACTATAAAAAAAACACTTGAAAGGAAAGCAACAGTATTTCCCCACCCACCGCTACATTTACAATGAATATTTATAAAAACGCCTGATATTTACTTCCGTGCACACTTAATCAATAAGGCACATTAAAATCTATCAGAAACACTGCTTACTCTTATCAACTATCCAACTTTTACGTCAATTGGATGAATTTATCACTGTTCTTCTCCCATCGTCGGTTCAATTGCCAGATCTATCGATAAACTCCGTCATACCGTTATTGACCGTCTTTGTAGATCCGGAAATTCTATCCAAAACAAAAAAAGAACGATTTAAATAAAAATCCCATGTATATAATAGTATACATAATATGGTATTTTTATTTAAATCTGCACGGATTTATATTACAATTCAATTAAAGTCCGTGGTTTCCGATATATTTTAATAAGCCCAACAAATTGTGCACTTTAGGGCTTTTTATTATAAAGACGATGGTCGTCCTTCGTGTAAAGACAGACATCTATGAAAAATCAGATTATAAAATCGGTTGGTCTTGCAGTCGAAATATTGAGACTAAATTTTAATGTGCTTTATTGATTAAGTGTGCTCGGAAGTAAATTCCAGGCGTTTTTACGAATATTCCTTGTAAATGTAGCGGTGGGTGGGGAACTTTGTTTTACCTTCCTTGTGTGTTTTTATAGTATATATTGGATTTTTTTTTAAATCGTATTTTTTTTGTTTTGGATAGAATTTCGGGTTCCTGTGGTAAAAAAAACACTCACCATAAATCGAGAAGGTAATTAGCCATTTCATTGTTTGTTTTTAAGTTGTTTTGTTTGTTTTAACGTCCTGTCAACGATCAAACACATCGTTATTTATACGGACAATGTTTTGAGACTGTTCATATTTCTTCCTACTTTATTTTTTTCTCTTTTTTCTCTTTATCTGTTTTTGTTTGTGAGCCTGCTTCTCCATATTTGTTGTGGCTCCGCTTTTAGTTACTGATGCGCAAGCTTCCGATTCGGATTTAAATGCATCTACTTTGGATATGGCAATAAATACGGGCAGTTTTCGGTGAAAATAAATATGGATTTCAACTCAGTTTTTTAAAAAAAGCAAGTTATATATGTTACAGGGACGGATAAAAAACGTTTCATACAGTATTTCTTATAATTATGATGTACTACTGAAAAAATTACTACTTAAAAATTTTCCCGGGAAATTAAGACATACCTATGCCACCCCCCCCCGCCCGTCTCGCCACATTGCACACACGGTCACCCCGTTCGACATTTGCCTTTAAAGAGTCTTTTTCTATATTTTTCACGTTTTGTCGTTCATAGCCCAATATATGTTATGAAGTTTTTAGACATTGCAGGAAGTAATTTAAGAAGAAGCTTGGTCATTTTCCCAGAAAAATGTCAGTGTGAAGCTTTGCGTCTGCAAAACATTGTGCCAGTTGAGTCTCACGGGGCATGATATTTGCTGTACTTTTATACTTTCTACACAAAATAGTACAAAATACATGTAGCAATTTTGAATATTCACTTATAACAACGAAAGTATGAGGGATAAGTCGGATACGAAAATATTAACTAGAACCAGCCTTAGGCCGACTTATATATCTTTTAAAACGGAAAATTGTAACATGGATGGACATGAACAAAAATCTTTTTTTTATTGAGTTATATAGTCCAAATTTATCAGCATAATGCAAATATCTGATGGCATATAAGCAATAAAATAGTTTCAAATACAAAACATACTTCATATTTTTCGTAAATTAAAGAATTACAAAATGTCTGCCTAAGTCTGGATTTTGGTAGTGTTGACAATATATACGGAGATGATTTTAACAAACAAACAAATGTATCTTATAAAAAATATTTAAAATCAAATAACATTTTTTATCAAACAAATGTACCGAAAGTATCTGTGGAAAAACAAAACTTCCGTTAATAAATTACATTTATAGAGTGGTTGAGGTCCAAAACTTAGGCAGACCTAAAAATGTCTGCCTAAGTTCATCGTCTGCCTAATGCTGATTTAAATATACTTTAGGTCTGCCTTAAGCTTATGATATATATATATATATGTATATTTAAAAATGAAAAAAAAAACATATATGATTGAGGACTCAGCAGTTGAAAATACCCTTATCTAAACCTTTTCTTTTTTGCCAAAGCCTTGAAGAGACATGAATATTCTGCCGAAACTTGAACATGAAATTAGAATACACGGAAACATTTTGCTAACGTGTCTAAATAAATGCACATAATATTATGCATATACAGAAACAAAGATAATAAAGCAACAAACAAATCAGAATAGTAAAATCGTAATGTGTTTACGAAATGAATCATCCTAAGTAGTTTCAGTCTCTCTATCACGGTTTCTGTTTGGGGGAATTTCTTCCTTGATTTTTGCTTGTGACTTCCAAAATCAATTACTTTTACTTCTTTACCTAAATAATGTGATTTCCAATATTTCTTCCAAATTTTGAAAATTAATGGAAGCCCTGCTCTATATGTACAATACACACACGCACACTTAAAAAACAGCAACAAAAAACACACACAAACAATACAAAACAATACAAAAATACTGTAAATATCGTCCCAGTTTATCATGAAATGCCTTAAAACGTAAATATGTGTACGGTGAATTCCATAAAATATCATTTTCGAACAGAAAGCCAATCCGTGGCTATGCTGTGAACACAAAATATCGAGTAAATAACCAAATGAGATTTATTTTACTGTATTGTCCTCTTGAAATCAACTTGATGTCCAAAACCCAATTTACGTTATTTTGAGCTACGATGGAATATTTTTTAAACTAAAGGCGTCTAAAAGGGGGGAAATACTAGTCCCATCAAATGCTCAATTAATATACCAAATACGGCATATCTTGAAGCATAAAAAGGAGGCCAGTCTAGAAATAGTGTGACGAGATTCTTAAGGGTAGCATGGCTTTTTATGTGTGAGCTCAAATTTTCATAAACATAAATTAAACTTTAACCTACCAATACATGGTAGAATTATCATGGCCAGGATTATGAGTAATTCCGACCTGTCATATAAACGAAAATGATAGTCGAGATAAACATTAATATCCTCACAATGAATTATGGTATTTTGTAAATAACACATGAGTTTGTTGGTCACATTAATATCATCCCGAGAAAAAAATATTGTTGCAAGAGGTTTTTTTTTACGAGGGATGATATTTTACTGTTACTCACAAACCCATGTGTTATTCATTTTATTACACCGAACAAATGCGATGATCTGAACAAAATACAAATTTATCTACTTGTTACGAAATTAAACAAAGTGTAACTTTAACTCAGCTGTCCTTACGTTGCAACAACAAAGAATTTGTACTTTGCTTTAAACGAATGAATATTCTGAATTGCCGATAACTGTAAAAATGGAGTGTTTTTTTAATCAATAGATTTATTTTGTTTTGAGGATTTGTCTTGAAAACAACTTATTTTTACAGATATATTCGTTTCTAGAATATGCTGCTCATCATGTTGTCATCGTTGATTCTGTCCATTTATAAAAGCACAGGTATACTACTACATTATCTTATTATCTTATTCAAATTATACATAATTCAAACTATTTTAAGATTTAAAACGCTTCTATATTTGAAAGTATATATTTATATATTTATGCTACCCAACTTTTGCTAAGCACCATATGTTTGAATGTGAATATATGACTATGAGTTTTGCCTTTGCATACTCACTATTAAAGTTTTAAAACTCTGATCGTTCTAACAGGTATAACTGCCAATTCTTGGACCAACATGGCTCCAAGCTCCCGGATATTTCTGGGTTGCAGATGAAAAGCTATAATTCTAACCTGCAGCTCATTCCATTTGTTATATTTGATTTAAGTCAGGTGAGCGAACTGGCCAGTCCATATGCTCAATAGAATCCCTCTTTGGGTAGTCCTTGACCACATTGACCCTTTGATGGCGAGCTTTATCGTCCATCAGAATGAACTGATCGCCGACTGCTCCAGCATACAACCTATCCTGCTTGTCTAAGATGTCGTTTATGTATCTTGTTTTTTGTAATTTTTTTACTTGTATGTATTGACCATGTGTTATTGTTGTACATACTTGCATGTAAATGTACCTAATTCTTTAGAAGTTCACGGCTGCACAGAGTGGGTGGTTTTGAAACTGTGTTGCATTATTTGGCGGTTATAATGACCCACTTTCCATAACAATTTCTGAAAAATTTGAAATAGATTAGTTAATAAACTTTGGTAGAAATTTAGATATTATATTTTAATAAATGACATTCATTCATCCAGGCAGTAGTTATTTTGTACAGTCTACCTTACATATTGTTCACATTGTTATATATCTATGTTATGTAAGGACACTAGTTGCACTTGTATTTCTTTTAAAAAATCAGACGCAAATGTCGTGATACAGAGACCCGGCACAGCATACGACGAATGTGGAAAAAGTCTGACATTAAGATGTCAATTGCAAAAGAATGCATTTGCAGTGTCTTGGCTAATGGGAGATGATAGAAAGACGATTGCAAAGTGCGTAAATAACAGTTGCAGTCAAAATTCAAATTATATTGGACAGTACAACTTTACATTTGACATGGAGCAGGGCGTTTTCAACTTGACAATTATTGAAGTGACTACGGAAGACAATGGACGAGTCTTTGTTTGTTCAGATGGATCTAACTTTGCTACTCGAGTTATAGAAGTAAGAGGTAAGCATCATTCAATAACTAAAATTATATTTAAATCGTAATACATCTACATTCTTCATTATAAAATTCCGTCACAAATCACAGTCATAGTAAATTATCCCTGGGTGTTATTTTTTCATCTCTCTTTGACACATAATACTTTAAGATGATAAAGTGGTAATTTAAAAGATGATTCTTTCTTATTTTTTTAACTGGTAAAGTACTGAACAATAGTTTAAATTCATGTTTAATGTATATTTTGTATTCTGATTTGGATGTTCTGAATTACATATAGTAATACATACTATTCTTCCCCTCTTCCTTTGACGTTTGTGTGCATGTCGTTTATCGTTTAATTAAAACATAGCACGTAAGTTTACATTTACGGACACAAATATTAATTAACGGACAAGATCGCGCAAGCACGGCCGATGCTGCACGTTTTAAATATGCGTGGCACACTGAATAATATTGAAATAGGCTACAACTATGACGGCTCCAGTTAAAATCAATAACAGTTATGTTCCATTATTAAAACATTTTATTCAAATGGCTCTAGCATTAAAAAAATGTAAAGAGCATTACAATACATGTTAGATTTTTTTTACGAAACACAAATAGCGAACCCCGAAATTATCAGATAATTAACATAAATAGCGCTAAATAGACTTTCTCCTATAAGTGATGTGATTTAAAAAAAAGTCCTGTCTCTACAATTACAAGCGTTATAAAATGTACAGATGAGCTGAAACATATGTTATCAAAAGTTAAAGAAGTATTTTCAGATGTTCTCAGTGTAACAGGATGGGAGTTAAACAACAACTACTAAGTCATTTCTAAGTTTATTTAACTACGACAACAACCCAGGTCATTTATCTTTATGATCTGTTCTAATCCATCTCTCTATCGCTTCTCCCCCGAAAGGAGAATTATATATCGATAATATCAACGCAGAAATCAATTAACCAATCACTAGTAAGGAGGCGTTCCTATAGCCAAGAAATATATTGATATATCTTCTAGAGTATAATCAGTAGAATATAAATAAACCAATAACAACAATATCAGTTGTAACTTTAAAGGCATATTGTTACAGATTCGCCCCTCACTTGAGACATTATTTTAGTTTAAAATAATGTCATACACATGACACCTTTTCAAATACTTAGTGATTCTCTACGGATCTTTGATTTATGATGATATTTTGTTTTTAACCGAGTCAATCTACAAGTACAGAATTAATCAAGATATTTTTCTTTGAACCAGTCAACTTAAGAATAATGATTCCAAAGATTAATCATATACACATATGATATTAAGAAAAGTATGTCACTAAAATTCTAAAGTTCCGGGAAATTAATCCAGTTATTGGCGTCCTAACAATGGAAGTCCTCTTGGAATGATAATGCACCAATATTCTATTAGCAATGTAATCAGCAAAACTGTATATTCTTTTAAAGATTATATTTTTTAATAATCCACAATAAATCACGGTGTGAAAAATCACATATGTTTGATAGTCATTGAGATGAGGAACGAACTATTAACTACTCTATTGTTCGTCACGGTGTTGGTTGTTGATTGAACAAAGTTTGTTGAAAATTAATTTACCTTTAGGCAGTTGTTCAGGGGGACGGCTTTGTTATGCTATGATTAAAGTTGATGTCCTCCGCAATTTACTATGAATGCGTTCCAGAATAAAAAAGGAAATTCCAGATGTCCTTTTTCCGGGGGTCGACCTCAATGCGCTTTTTCAGCAACAATTTTACATGCACAGAGAGAACTGACATAGAGGAACAATTCCCCTATCTTTTAAACCTCAGACGAAACGCATTGTACCTGTTCGTTCTGCGGATATATGATATACAACTATCATTTTAAATGGGTTTATTTTCTAACTGGTTGTTCGGAGACATGCATCTTACTTTTAAATGGGTTAATGTAACAGTAATTTACGCAGATTACAAAAAAACCTTTTAATTGTAGACGGTCAATATATTTTTTTAATATGAAATTGAAAAAGGTTAAAAATAACACAAATATCAGATCATTTTCATTTTTTGTTGAGAATATAAAGTAGAGAGAGAGAGAGAAAAATACTTCCAAAATTAATGTGCATACAATAAAAAATATAATAATGGGCTATATAACATATTTCATTTATTTGTAAATTATTCATCTTACTGTTAAATAAATATATTTATCAAATAACTAATCGTACACGTTTGATTATTTAAGTAAAATAATTTTTATAAAACTTTTAAAAAATCGATAAGCATATGTTGTACTTAATTCTTATGTTAAA
>NW_026859535.1:0-31335 GCF_026571515.1 Ruditapes philippinarum
AAAAAAATCGTTAACTCTCCAATCTAACGCTGTTATCATTCCACCCAGATCGACACTATGTGAATAACAGCCAATCACAATTACAGATGAAGTTATAGAAAGAGTAGAATAAGAAGAGTTAGAGTTTTTGTTTGTTTTGGGTTTTACGTCACATCGACACAGTATAGGTCATTTCGCGACGTTCCAGCTTTACTGGTGGAAGAAGACCTCAGGTGCCATTCCGTGCATTACTTCAGGCACGAACGGGCACCTGAGTAGAACCACCGACGTTCCGTAAGCTAGCTGGATAGCTTCCTCACATGAAAGAATCCAAAGTCCCTGTCGGGATTCGAACCCACAGCGGTGAGGGGAAAGTGATTCGAAGTCAACGACCTAAACCACCCGGCCACGGACGCCCCTATTGAGTTAGAGAAGAAAAGAAAGAACATAATTACAGACATGAACATAGATCAAGATAACATTTCTTTTATATTTGGAAAACGTAAATAATTATCTGGCAAATATTGCGTAGAAAGATTAGCATACAAAGGGCATACAATCATTAAATGAAATTCAATTTCAATAGCAGTTTCACAATAAATGCATACACGATATTCTTTGTCTATGTTAAAGTGCCTTCCCTTTCAATCATAAGGTTGTCTGATGAACAACGGAAATTTACAAGACATTTTCTAAAATTATCAAAATCTATAACTATAACTACTTAAAATTTTTGTAAAATGACACAATATACTTGTTTCAACACATCTAGCAGACTAACATTGCATTGTCTGGTCTTTCAATTTCTCAACATATTGACTTAAACACATTTTGGGGTTTACAACATTTTGAGCTTCCCACACATAGCCAAAACCATTTTCATATAAGTGTAGTCTAACATCGCTAGCCCAATTGTGGTATCCTAAATTATCAAAAAATAGAAGCATTTCATAGCAGAGTCTAGTATATCTATGTCTAGGTATATTTTGTTACCTTATCCAATATTTGATATACCGTTTAGATGCATACACGCTCCTTGGAAATCTCCCTGTATCACCAAGTACGGCATCATTACAAACTGATTTATTTTCTTTTAGAATTTATTACATGCATATAAATGCGACGACACCATACAGTATGGCCATTTTAGGCCCCAATATTTCCAACCCATATAACAATACAGATGCAACTTTAGAGTCGAAAATTGAAAAATAAAATATATGGCAAACACGATTGAAAAATACAATTTAAATTCACTAATGCATCACCCATAGTGTAAGTGAGGAAGCAGAATGGGAATATTTGACTTTGCTTAGACTATTGCAAGTTAAATGAGAGAACAGTCATTGACTCGTATGCACTACCTAGGATTGAGGAGGTACTCGACTCACTACATGGAGTCCGCTAACTTATATGAAAAGCCGATAACACCAGGTAGATGTAAAAGAGGAGCAAACAAGCTTCACCGTTGGACCATCGGGATTTCATTCGGTGTCACCAATAGTCCAGTGACATATCAGCGTCTAATGGAGGATAGTTTAGGAGACATGAATCTTAAGACGTGTATCATCTACCTTGATGACTTGATAGTGCTCAGCAATACATATGAAGATCAGATCTCTTTTTGTCAAGACTGAAAGAGTGCAACCTGAATCCTGCACCAGATAAGTTTTCTTCTACATAGAGAGAGTGAAATTTCTTGGACATTTAGTCAGCAAAGATGGAATTGAGATAGACTCTGCAAAGAATAACAATGTGCAAAACTGTCTAACACCATTAAAACCAGAAGAGTTACATTCATTCATTCATAGCCGATGCCGGTTACAACAAGCGGTTCATCAGATATTTCGCCAAGATTACACGCCCGCTAGCTGAATGTATCCCCATCTATCCATTAAGAAAAATCCAGGTCGTAAAGAGAACACTAAGGAATAAAAATGGTCAGAAGAGGTTTTCCTTTCATCTCCTTCAATACTTTGTTATCAAGATTTCGACAAACTATTCGAACTGCACACAGATGCTTCGATCCTTGGTCATGGAGCAATCTTGTACAGCAAGATGGAAACCGCAAGCGTCTTGTTGCTTATGCTTGTCGGTCATTTTCAAAATCAGAAAAGAAATACTTAGCATACAAGCTGAAGTTCCCCGGCTTTGAAGTGGGCAGTGCCTGGCAAGTGTAAATCATACTTAGCAGGAAAGCATGTCAAGGGTTACACCGACAACAATCCATTAACTCATATCCTGAAGGCTCAAAAACAGGACAGAGATTGGCCGCAGCCTAAGGGAAGTTCGACTTTGATTTTTTTCACCGTCCTTGTACAAACAACATTGATGATCTTAGTCCATACCCTTATCAGAAGGGTGACAATAAGGACAAAGCAAAATTCCAGATGGATACACAGGTGGTAAGGACAATCTGCTGTGCTCTTATCCCCTGATTGACTCCTTACCAGCTATGAATCTGGGTATACGTAGAAGTTACATAAGATCCTGATACCCCAATTGCGGGAGATTGGAAGAAACTAGATGGTAGATAGAGTGATTTGAAAACGGCTAATTGCAGTTATAGATTGGCAACATATTGAAAGAATATTTCAAGGAAGATCAAATGGTGAAGAGAAATTTCAAACGTTTCAGGATCAGGGGAATATTATTTAGAGAGATAGACGATAATGAAGAGAAGATAAAACAACTTGTAGTGCCTGACTGCTACAAACAAGACATCCCCAAGAGCATGCATATAGATATAGCTCATCCTGGTATAGTGCGAAAAACAAGATCAATACGTCAACGACTCTTCTGGCCAGGGATGACATCAGACATTGGAAATTTGGTCAAGCGATGCGACAGATGCATACGACGAAAATCAGCAACAAACATGAAAGCTCCATAGGTCAATATTAATACCACCTGTCCCTTTGAATTGCTTTGCTTTGAATGTTTATCACTGACAATACCAAAAGGAGGCTACTCTAACATACTTCACTTCAGTAAATGTGCAAGAGCTAATCAAACAAGAAATCAAACAGCAAAAACCACCGCAGAGACATTCTTTTCAAATTTCATCTTTAAATATTGGATTCTTACTCGTTTACATTCTGACCAAGAAAAGTAATTAATTTAAAGATTTATGTCATTTAATGAATATCAAGAACTCGCATACCACAGATTACCACCCCTAGGGAAATTCAGGTCCGGATCAATTCAAAAGAGCGTTTCTTGGCATGTTTGGGACGCTTGACAACTGGCAGAAACCAGATTGGAAGAAATACGTTGATCTGTTAGTCTTCGCCTACATCTGCACCCAACACGAATCGACAAAAGTATCGCTCTTTGAGCTGATGTTTTTGAGAAAGCCAAAACTGCCCATAGATGCCATGTTTGAATTAGAGATTAGGATGAATGAAGGACACTAGAGAAAAAGTTGAGACATTCAAGTATAAGAAAGCATAAAATTGCTGCCACATATGAAGAAAAATTATTTACTGTTAAAAGCCAACACATCCATACCAGTATATGCAGTTGAAGGAAATGATCAGGAAGCTACATCTAAACCATTTATATCTGGTGGATTACCAGAGAAGTGACAAAGTGGAAGATAATCAGAAGAATGGAATGATGAGGAGAGGGATTATAATGATATGACTAATTATTATTAAGGAAGAAGAAAGAATGTATGCATCCGGACGAGCGACGTCACCAGTGAGAGCTTAGACGATGATGAAGGCATGTTTTTTGTTGTTTGAGATTTACGTCACATCGCCACAGTATAGGTCATTTGGCGACATTCTAGCTTTACTGCTGGAGGAAGACCTCAGTTGCCCTTCCGTGCATTATTTCAGGCACTATCAGGCACCTGAGTAGAACCACCGACGTTCAGTTAGCTAGCTGGATAGCTTCCTCACATGAAAGATTCCATAGTGCCTGTCGAAATTCGAACCCACAGCGTTGAGGGGCAAGTGGTTTGAAGGCAACGACCTTAACCCCTCGGCCAAGGACGCCCCTATGAATGCGCGTTACTTGTCCCAAAGGCATTAGTATACGGGGACGTTCATGAGCCTGCTATTCGAAGTCTAGAGGGAACAAAAATGGAATATGTGAAAGATCATCAGAACATTGATGTTACCAATATCACAGAGGTTGAACAGGAAGACAAAAGACATGATGTAGCAACAGAAGATGTGGTATGTTTAGATAGACGAACATGTAGATATTGAAATTTAGATTATGAAGACGAAACAATACAAGAACACAAGACACGACATATAATACTGTTGAAGAAGATAACATCGAGGACACAATAGAAGAAGTGGTTGTCAGACCAAACGTTTAGAAACGGAGAACAATACCAACATAACCAACCTGACGTTCAGAGCGACACAGAAAAAACCCTAGAAATATGTCATGTTTGAAATGCAGAGATGCTTCATGTTTTGTGCTATCACATTTTCTTGAGTCCTCGACAGTGAAGTCGAAGATGCGAAAAAGGTCATAGTTATCATCCATAAGTAGACTTTTTGTTATGTTGGACAATACCATGTGTGTTTTTACGTCTATTTCAATAATATTGTTTATTTATGTCAACAGCAAAGACAAACAGATTCAACACAACTTCGTTCAAATTTAAGAGTTTTGTTCGACAGCGTATATTGCATAAAAAGCTGTTTTGTTATTCTTTCTTTTACAATTTAATTGATATTCAATGTCTTTTCAATTTTTTCAAAATAATTTTAACCAAAGCTTGTCTCCGACAACTGTCCGTGTAAAGTGAATTAAATGACAATGAGCTAAAAAACGTTATATTACATTTTGATTCCTAACAATACCTGAAATGGAATAAAAACACGAAGTACCTAATATTATTCAAATCAGGTTTGGGTTCAAGTGAATTTTATAATGATTCTGAAATCAGTATCCACAGGTTAATCTGTTTCAATAAGTTTTGCCTTGATTGTCTTTACAAACCATTCTATCTACCAAGTTACTAACTGGTAATTCAGGGCTTTTACTCACATTGATTTCTTCAGTTTGCCCTACAACAAAGGAGTTTATTTTTTGGGTAATTTTTAACCTTTGAATGTCCTATTTGACCTGTTTTTTTTACCACTTATTACCAACATTACTCTTACTAATAATCTTTCTTATCATATCTTGATCTTTGCGTTGGTTATAACTTTCATTGCTCCTATCTGATAAATATACTAGAGAAATAATTATTACTGGAACTCGCAGTTTCTGTTGGCTTCATCTGTATCTGTTTTTCTAAAGAGAGAATTTTAATTTTACCAGTGAGATCATCAACAGTTTTCTTGACTGCTGGACAACATTTTTAGAACCTGAAACATTGTTAGAAGCTGGCAATTCACCAGAGCGCACTTCTCGTAATAACGTGTTGTAATTTAACATTGAATTATATTTATATCTTCAACTTTTGAGGCCCACATGGAAGATTGGGAAACCAAATGTGTAGCCTCAGTAAATAAAGACTTTACTTAATTACCTACTGTCTTCAGCAAATCTGTCCTGTATTAAGACTCGAAATTGGTCAACAGTTGATTTTGATAAATGACATAAAGTATGACATCCAGAAAAAAAGCGATCACTCGGAAGAATAAAAAAGCAAAAGTACATTGAAATTGCAGACTTGATTTGATTGTTTCTGTACATGAGGGATAATGTAAAAGTTAAACATCCTCAACGCCATTCTAACACCGGCTTGAGTCGTAATTAATTCTTAAAACTTAACATCGCTGGACTGAATGATTCCGATGGACCAGAAGAAATATAATAACACAGACATGAAGTACGGGGCAACTCACTGAAGAGGCACTGTTCAGAAACTATTTCAAATTGATATAAGTATTTCCTAAATTTTATGGACGTTTACCATTTCATCAATGCCTTTTTTAAATTCAATCCTTTGATATTCAACCATACACCTGACATTTTATTTAAAGTTAGTCAAAACTGTTTTCATAATGTTGCAAATGATATACAGTTTACGTATATAACATACACTTCTAATAAAATGCAACATTCGATGCACCAAATTTCATGAAAATTTAATATTAGTGCAATTGCATTCATCATACATGTATTTTAACCGTTCCTTACAATTCGGACGGAAATTGAAATATAAAGGCAACATAATATATGTGTCATTAATATTACATCAATTGCACTGACCTTAAACTATTCAACATAAGGTATGAATGAAAAAAAGTTATGATTAAATGTTCGGCATTTCCAATAGAAATCAGCAAGGCACAGCGATGTGAACATACCATTATCTTATCTATATTTCTGTCTCGAAAAAAATTCAATGTTTCTTTTTTATTAGTTTGTATAATATATCTTAATGACATATTTAATTTTGCCTTTACCTATGTCCCTGAAAAAATATTGACTAACCTCATGATAAGAGATACAGTTGTCAAAGCCCAGTCATGTTCAATTGACCATTTGTTTGAAAGAGACTTGAACGGTTTTTCAATAATTGAGAATATAACTGTGGAAAATATATTAATTTATAGCGTGTCATTCATTCTCAAACATAAAAAGTATCATCCTGAATTTTAAAACAAATTCGAATAATGTATTGTCGTTCTGACCAAAATTCAACACATGAATTGGCTGTGATAATCAAACACTGACTTTATGATAAATGATTTCGACCTAATTCTTAAAAAAAAAACAACATTTTTTTTTAATTCGTATTTACTAATTTTATATGTACAGGTAGAAAAAAAATTCGGGTAAATGGATTGTCGGTATGTCCCAATTTTGATAAGTCAGTAGGCTTTGTCAAGTGGAAAGTCATTTTAAAAATATTTCAGATTTTACTTCAGTATGACTGAAAACATTTTATAGTTATGTTTACTTATGTTATTTAACTTAGAGTACAATTAGTCATAAAAAATCACTGTAATTAAAATTGTACTTACTGTGTTGCCAGGATCAAATTAAATAACAAAGGTATATGTAAGAAAATGTTGTTCGTTATAGGTTAAATAATTTACGGTTTACACCACGTTGGCAATTAACACAATTCTTGAAGCGACACAACATATTTGAAATTATTGCATTTATTTTCAACTTATTTTCTCAACATTTTGTATTCGCGACATATTTACGGAAATCCCACTAACACTTTATGATTGAAGTAACGTTGAAAACTTATACAGTAAAACAAACGATTAAATAAATAAATGAATAAATTGATGTGTCTTATAAGTATCATGAATAGTAATGGGATAAGATAGGTGGTATTTTTAATGAAGTTTAAATAATATTTATATGAAATTAAATGGCATTAATCATTTCAAATCGTATCCAATAAGGTAATACTATTTAGTTTCAGCATTTTTATTCTATTGCATCAATTATATCTATACTAAATTTCATTTATTACTTATAAATTGAATCCTACTTAACGGTCAAGATGTTATCACAATGGAATGGAATAGAATTATGTTCATTTTGTAATTGTCATTTTTATTTTCCACATACATTGACTATTTGGATTATATAAATTTTTTCTATGTACATTTTCTTTACTGTAAATTTGAAAGTCATTCTGGATTAGACAGTTTATTTTAAACCGGGGAATGGGGGGGATAAATAAAACAAATAAAAACTAGGGGCAAAGGGGAAGATACTTTCCGAAGACGAGAAACAACAAGAGACACAAAAGTGTCACCATAACAGTATAAAACAACATAGACATACATTTGAGGAACATAGAGGGGCGCGTCCTTAGAACGGTCAGCAGCAAAAATACTGCTGGGGAGTTAAAACCGGTTAATGGTGCACCAAACCTCGCTCTTAGCCCCACCATGTTCCTATAAACAAGATAGTGTAAATAAAATGAATCCCCGCCAATGAAATTCTAACAGTTGTTATGGTTACAAAATGTTAAAGAAGTAAAACACCAAAATGATCATGTAGAAACATTTAAAAGTAAACCAAATGACCATAACAAAAGTACTCGATGTCTTAAAGGAAGACAGAGCAACAAGAAAATCACCTACAAGGATCCGACAGATTATGATAAACAAGGTCAACAAGGAAAGGCGGCGTTCAATGCACGTAAGAAGACAGACATTAAGGCAATTCAGTCCCAAAGGGCTTTAAGAATTGTTCATCATAGAGTCTCCCACTTGGTCCGTCAGATGTAATCAAAAGAGGAAAGCGTAGTGTCCAACTGTAAATTGGTTGAACACGTGCGGTATGTCTTAAAATAGTAGGGTCATAACCCTTTTTTAATAAAAAGTTAAATAATTTTAGTAAACACAACAGAAAAATTACAATGACCCAAGATCTTACGAAGTTTGTAATCAATATCCCCGTAAAAATCAGGCTGACTAATCCCTTGTCGCAGAAGTGTTTTTAGATCACTATTAAATTTTGAAATTAAATCAAAGTTACGATTGTAAAATTTTGTAAAATATTTACGTTTGAATAGGGTATTACCAAACCTGACATAAATATTGTCTAAAAGAAAAGAGAGTGCTCTACAAACTTTTTAACAGGTCCACATAGTAAACTGTTTAACAATACAGCTTGTAAAGAAGGCTTTTTGAGAGTAACATGCAAGAAATGTAACTTTTTCCCGAGCAAAGGTTTTCTGAATAAGGGAAATTAGTTTATCATTTATTAAATTATGTGGCAGTGTAGTATTAAGGGTAGAAAAATCGAATGTACTGACAGTTGAAGCCCGATAGTTCTTAATTTTTAATTTATCCAGAATTTCACCGGAATTCTTAATGGACCAAAATAGATGTTTGCCTGTATTTATCTTTACACTTTATCACAGTATCTAATTACATGTGTTTTAATGGCAGTCAAACAAGACGTCAATAAAATAGAAAGTTTACTTGTTGTGCTAGATGTAGAATTAGCAATGAATCTGGCTTTGTAAGGTTTTTTATGTAATTTAGGAATCCATTACATAATAGGAAGTTTTAGTTCTTTTTCATCGATTCGGACTTTTAGACTGGAAATATTAGTGACATGATTGTAAACAATGCCTTTTTCAGAAGCAGTAGTTTTTGAATACACAATAGTAATATTAAGTTCCTTATGTAAAACGTTAATGTAATGGATACGTCATACAATAATGATCTTATTAGCCCCATTGTCCGCTGGTACCAAAACAAATTTTGAGTGAAAAGCTAGAATATCCTTTTCAGATGTCTTAAAGTAAGTCTCGGTTTAGGTGGAAGAAGATGTTCATTTCCACGATAAAAATTAATACGAGAATCAATAATTTTGAAAATGTTACGTTTCCAAGTAGCTAGAGCATTACTATCAGCATTTTCACGGCGACACCATTTACTTGAAAAATCCTCAATTGTTTCAGCAATCTGACAACGACAAGCATTAAAATCAATTTCTGAAAAAAAAATCTGTATTTAGGTCCTTTTAAGAATAAATTACGAATTCTTTTGTCTGCAATAATATCAAAATTACCAGTGATAATATGGCCAAAATCTGAATTACAGAATTTACAGGTATTGCAGTCTTAAGTAGTTGGAGTATTAGACTGAATATCTAAGTCAGAGACCACTTTGTTGTAATTAAATATGATATTTCTAACATGTTTCTTATATTTATAGCAAATAATAGGTATCTCAGAGTTTTTGAAGTATAAAGGAACTGAATCAGTAAAACATGATCATGTGTCATAATTTAATATAATTAAAAATTTTTTATCAAATTATTTGGACTTACATATATTTTATATGCTTTGTAAGCTAAAAACTTCAAACGCCAATAATGCCACTTTACGTTTTACTCTATAACCGATATTATCATAGATGGATAAATGTACATGACTAGTTGTACTAGTGTACATGTAAATCGAAATATCAAAAATGTTTAATAAATATTTCTTTACAGTTCATAATAATAATATACAATAGTGTAATATTGCCGGACAACCATCCCTTTAAACAATTTGTTTTCTTTTCTCGGCTAATATTGTCTACCAATGATACAGAGAACCATCAAAGTACATCTAAAAAGGTAGTCAAAAGAACGTTCTGATAAAAAGTTATTTTACAATCGGTCATCGGCGATTTCGCTACAGAGAATTTGATTAGTAAGCAAATGCTATGCTGCAATTGATTTCAAAATTGCAGTGGTGATAAACCGTTGATATATAATTGTGACAGTTGCCTTTATACACTAGTACTATTTTCATCTAACTCAATGAGTAAGATTAAAAGTTAACATTATCATTTAAATGAAATCAAATGATATGTTTATATAAACAATAAGAGTATCGTTACCATTTCCATTTAAAAAAGTAAATTTGCCTGTCAATGCAATGCAGTGTTGAAATAAAGTACACATAATAAGAAAACTATATTGTCGCGATGGGTAGATAATTTTAGATATAGTACATTATGTATTAGACCGATCATATCTTGCTTAAAATGTGTCCGAATGACAATACTTTGTTTCCCAAGATTGATACCCATTTAAATAGGACAATGAATAGCACTTTATCAATGATGCAGAAAAAACAAATACGTGCGGGTACACCCGAAGGCAAATGAAATATATGACAAAAGTTCTTTTACAAGCCCAACATAAATTTGATATTAAAGGAAATGTTTACAATCGTATGCAAGTACTATGCTTAATTTTATCTTTATATTTTCATCAGATGAACCAATGACATATTAGTGTAACAGTTTCTTTCATACAAAATAACTCTTTTGATCGAAGTCGACAACACATTTTGGTTTAAAAATATTTATTCTCAAAAGTATATACAATGTACATACTAATAATTTATTTCTAACACTTGTTAATAAGTATGATATTTTCTTTGTGTCAGAATCCAAGCTTGATTTAAATGGTTTAATGTTTATTGATGGTTTTACTTATATAAATATACCCAGAAAGCAAAAATCTTTGAGAAAATCTGGTGGCCTTGGTGCATTTGTAAAAAACTGTTTAATGCCATATATCAAAACAATAGACTCTCAGAGTGAGTATGTAATGTGGCTGGCATTAAACAAAAATTTGACCAATATAAATGAAGATTTACTATTTGGTAATGTATATATACCACCTGTTCAATCAAGCTTTTATAATAATGATGAATTCGAAATTTTTGAAAATGAAACTAATGACATGTGTAATAAATATACCTATTTATATATGTTTGGAGACTATAATGCACAAACAGCTGAAATGATCGAATATACAGTATGTGATGTTTTTTTGTCAGATTGTTTTGATTTTAATAGTGAGGCAGTACGTTTTTTCAACCAAAAAGCTGTAATGGAATCTTATGGAATTAATTTACATAGAAAATCACAGGACAAGAAAAAAAATAGTCATGGATACAAAATCATAGATATATATAAAAACAATAATTGAATCATAATAAATGGAAGATTTGGAAATGACAAAAATATTGGCAAAATGACCTTTAAAGATACCTCAGTAAAAGACTATACTATATCATCACTAGATGGTTATACCCTTTTACAGTATTTTGATATCAAAGAATTAGATACCTTATTCTCTGATGGGCATGCTATGCTAGAACATACCATCAACATGAAGCACAAAATTGAAAACTGTCATAGAAATTTAAACCAAATGCCAAAATGGGACAGTACAAAATCCGATGAATGTGTCACTAACATACCAGATGAGGTAATAAATACTTTGTTGACCAATATTGAGGAGTGTAAAACACAACCTGTTAACCAAATACAAATAAATAATATAACTGAACTACTAAATAATATATTATATAACAAGTGCGCAAGTGACATTTCCAACAAATAAAAAGTATAAAAGCAATGTAACATAAATACTAAAAAAATAAGCCTGGTTTGGTACTGACTGCAAAAAGCTAGAAAACATTATAATAAAGCTAGAAAAAGGTATAACAAATATCCTACTGGTGAAAACCAAACTTTATTAAAAGCTAAGTGTAAAAACTATAAAAGAATTATGAATAAGTATTTGACCAAGCACAATAAAGATAATGAATCAAACTAAGAAAAATGCAAAGTAAAAACCCAAAGGATTATTGGAAATATCTTAACAGAGTAAATATTAAAAAAAATGTAAATCTCCATCTCTAGATCCATGTATGAACATTTTAGACATGCAAGTAATAGTGATGAACATGACTTGATGAAAATGAAATATTCAGCAGAATTAATATACATTATAATGATGATATTCTAAATTCAGAAATAACTATAGAAGAAATTAAGAGAAATGCATCAAGTCCCTTAAAAATGGAAAATCAGTTGGTACTGACAATATCTTAAATGAGTATATCAAATCTACAAGTCATAAATTATTACCCATATATGCTAGCCTCTTTAATCTTATCTTAGATACTGGTTTAATATCCTCCAAATGGACAGAGGGCATAATAATCCCAATTTACAAAAATAAAGGAGATTCAAAGTCACCTGTGAACTACAGGCCAATAAGCTTACTAAGCTGTGTTAGCAAACTTTTTACTAGTGTTTTAAATATTAGACTTAACTCATTCTTAGAATCAAACAATATTCTAAATGAAAACCAAGCTGGTTTCCGAAAAAATTATTCTACTTTAGATCACATATTTAGCCTTAATTGTTTATCTGAAATTTTAAAAAAGTCAAAAAAGAAACTTTTCTGCTTATTTGTTGATTTTTCCAAGGCTTTCGATTCAGTCTGGAGAGTTGGTCTGTGGAAAAAATTACTTGAAAACAATATAAATGGAATTTTATTTTTGCGTTATTAAAAATATGTACTCCAGTATTAAATCTTGTGTTTCTCAAAATGGAGAACAATCTCCTTTTTTTGCATGTAACTGTGGAGTACGCCAAGGCGAGAATCTTTCACCTGTTTTATTTTCACTTTTTCTAAATGATTTAGAAAACTACCTCTTAGAAAAAGGGAATTCCGGAATAACTCTTGAAAATGATCTTAACTTTGAGAATCTTTTAAAAATCTTAATCCTTCTCTATGCAAATGACACTGTTATACTGTCTGATAATGCAAAACAACTCCAGGAATGTATAAATGACTTTGTTGAATATTGTGAACATTGGAAATTGAAAAAAAACATTGACAAAACAAAAGTAATAGTATTTGGAAATAGAAATAACAACTTCACTTTTAAAATAGGCAATTCAAGCTTAGAAATAGTAAATAACTACAAATACCTGGGAACACTTTTTGCTAAATCAGGAAGCTTTTTACATACAAGAAAACATCTAGCACAGCAAGCCAAGAAAGCACTTCATTTACTTTATAAAAGAATTTATAACCTTAACCTTCATATTCAAACTAAATTTCAAACTTTATGACCATACAGTATTACCAATTTTAACCTATTCATGTGCAATTTTGGGATATGAAAAGTGTAACTTACTCGAAAAAATTCATACTGAATTTATACGTAAATTCTACATCTTAGAAAAAGTACCCCATTGTATATGCTTTACGCAGAGTCTGGTAGATATCCTTTGGAAATAACAATAAAATACAGAATGATAGGTTTCTGGAATAGACTAATTACTGGAAAACAAAACAAAATTGCATACAAATTATATCAGTATATTTACAACTTAAATTTAAATTCAAAATGGCTAAATAAGATAAAATCAATTTTAGTTGAATCAGGACGTAATGACTTTTGGATACATCAAAACCAGATTGAATCTAAAAATATCAAAACTATCATAAAACAAACTCTTCTAGACCAAAACATCCAAAATTGGCATGCATCTCTGAATAACTCTAGCAAAGGTAGGAACTATTCACTAATTAAAAGCAATATAAATTTGGACAACTACCTTCTTAAACTTAACAAACAAGACTTCATTACCTTAATAAAATTAAGGACAGGCAACCATCATTTCCCTATAGAAACTGGAAGATGGAATGGAATAGATTTACCAGACAGAAAGTGCTTGCACTGTGACCTAAATGACATAGGCGATGAATATCATTATTTGTTAAAATGCCCGTTCTTTGAGCAAAACAGGAAAAATTTAATCAAACAGTATTGCTATAGAAGACCAAACATGCTCAAATTCAAAGAATTATTGACAAATACCTCCATAAATATGCTACAAAGAACATGTAAATTTATAAGAATACTTTTAAATGAAATTAAGTAAATTAAAATTACATTTAAAAAATAATAAATATATTAACAAATAAATAAGTAGATATAAAAAGGTAAAAAAAAATAAAAAAAATAACTTAGATACTGAGTACATTCCTAGTACTGTAAGGTACAGAATAAATAGATAAATAGTAAAATAAGCAGATATAGCCTAAAAAATTTATTTTTGTTAGAATCTTTCAAATTCGTGCTTCATCCATGTTTGAGCATTTATTAAATATATAAACATGATAGAAGAGTCCATTGATTAGTACAGATATAATGCATGTACACCATGTCTGTACAGTACTGTTCACAATCTGTATACATTTTAATATTTATACATGTATCCAAGTATAGGCCTATATCAGTATATGTACAGTATGCCCATGACTAATTTCTTATTTGTTTTTGTTTGTTTTTGTTTTCCTAAGTCGTTTTATCATTGGAATACATGCAATCAAGCCAAGATTCGAATTACTGCTTTCTTTGCAAAATGTACTTAGAAAATGAACTTTCTCACCTGAAACCACGTGCTAAGTAAATCCATTCCTACTTCAATAATAACAATTTATTTTTTGTTCACCTCAACATCCATCGTTAATTTAATTATTATTGAATTTTCAATACTATGTACAGTAGAATTATAACTGTACACTATCATTCAATAATAACTTCCATTTTGTGTATTGACTGACCAAATTTGTGCATAAACTTTTTTTAACGGGACCTCGCAACAGGGCCCGTATGTAAACAATGACATATTATTTACCACCTTCGCATTTCTATAGTCCGTTTCAAACTGGCATCGAGAACCAAATACTTTTTTCTGTGCGTGTGTATCTACCCCCCTTCAGGCGGTAGCTGTTTGTTTGTTGTTTTTTTTTCTCTTTTTTTCATCTCTCATTCTCCCATGATAATGATAATTATTAATTTTCCTCTTACAAATACCTTAAAAATATTATTGAACTGTGTAGAAATTTATTGAATAAAACCATGTCATGTGTTAAATTAACAAATATTCACTACTGTTATGTATACTCATGTGTTATATTGTATGTAACTTGAGTTAATAAAGATATGTTTTGTTCTGTTCTGTAATAAACAACAAACAAACGCATTTTACGTAGTGGAAAAAGATGAGAATGAAATGCAAGTCTTATAAGATTCTGCTTTTGTTTTTACAGAGAGCACTTTAACATGGTCAAAATGTTGAAAATAGATTTCTTTCCTTTGACTAACGATAAACATTTTCTCTTCAAACAGATACATTTATAAGAGCTCTTAAAATTACGTGAGCATTCAAAACATACTGAAATAAAAAAAAATCTTGTATACAGTACAATATGACTCCGATTAGAACGAGTGCAACTTCAAATATAAGCATCAATTTCGAAAAAAGGCTGCTTATTGTCACCATTTCTTTTGTGTCTACGATTCTTTATTTATAATTTTAATGTTATGATAAACTGGTGTAATTATTATACAATTATAATATATTGTATTATAAAAGTATCACATAACTACTTTGAATCATAATTGTAACACTGGAAAGCATAGGTATTTTTATTTCAGAAGATGTGCACTTGATTATAGGGAAGAGAGATCGTGTTCTATTTAAGCATCTTGGATCCAATTGGAGCCGGAAATTATTGGAATTTCCATCTGTTTTAAGATCCGAGTTTTACAACGGATTGTCCTTGTTTTGTTACTATAATGACCTACAGGAAATTTCAAGGCTTTATATATACCTTTTTCGTAGATTTAAAACACACACTTTGTACTATAATTTAATTTAGACGACACCGTGGAAATCAAATCAAATGACAATTCGCTAGAAAATTGCAACTTTGCATTTAATGAGACTAGATTATATTGATATGAAATATATACGGTGTGTATAGATTATTTTTAAGCTGTGCACATACCGTATGCACAAAATATGATTATGTTTCTATAAGTTTGGGGTTACAAATGTGTTCGACACATAAAAGGTTCCACCGTTCGTTGTTAGTTACTGACAATTAAGAGAACATCAGTATTTATTTAAATAGATAGGATGAAAGATAAAATCATTGAAAATTACACAGACATTTTCTTTAACTCGGTCATCCTAAATAAAGTGCACTCGAAAGTTGATTTAAAAACGATATTACCGTTACTGTATTCACATGCAACAGTAAGATTTCATTGTTACTGTATCATCAATTCTTAATTTTAAAAATGCTCACATTTTAGCAAGATAAAAAGCTCGGTCAAGTAGTCAATGATTATGGTCAGACTGTCTTTAATTTAACGATGTTGCCACAACCCAATATAATTCAAAATGCACTCCTGTGTTCATATTAATGGGTTATCTGCTTACACGTATGATACACACACATAAATAAAAATAACCACACAAGACTATAGTATTTATTTTACTTAGAACTTGTAACAAGAGGCCTTTCAATGAAAACGGCAATTTTGCACAATATGCTCATGCGGTATAAGGTTAATGTTTGAATGCTAGAATCAATAATGGCCTACCTATACCACTGTTTATACAACTTCTTAATCTAGCTTATAACATACAATTTGTCGAGTATTCTAGAAACTTAAGAGATGTGTGTGTCTCAATCATATAGCTGTTTTAAGAACACGTAAAACAAAATTGTTTCCTTTAAGTTTATTAACAGAAAAATAAGTAAACTTATTCAATCGAAACTCAATATTAAAAATAACACGCACTACCCAGTTTGAAATAAAGAGCAATAATAGTAGTATGTGCAATAATTAATTAACTTTATCTAATGCAATAATATTGTTGTCTATTGCATATCCTAGCAAATTTTGAGTAGTATATTATTTATGTATCATTATCTACTTGACCCAGCGTATTATTATTTTATTTTTTTAGAACAAGAATTCCTTAACTAATTTCCAGGTAAGATTCAGTATAATACCAAACAGGTTGTGTCAATAAATGCCATACTATACTTGAAATATGATAATTATCTTGAATGACGGTTAAATATTTAATAACTGTTATACCGAACACTTCGCCTTTTCCATCACAGTTTAAGTATGTTAATTAATACTTGACCCAGTTTTAGTAATACTTGTACCCTTTTAAATGATTTTATCACCGTATTTATATTTACAACAATTTAGATAGTCTTTATTTTTAACATCGATAATAACAAAGACACATAAATAATTGAATGTTATAAAAGTATTTTCGAAAAGTCAGTCATGCGAAAAAATATATGAACAGCTTTTTTGAAACTAATAGTTCTAACCCTAAACTCCTGTGTATGTAACTGATATTCACAATCAATAGATAGATTTCTAAAAGTTAATTTGATTCCATTCTAAATCTTCAAAGAACATTGGATAAATAATTACCGTTATGAACAAAGTTGTAAAAAACAACAACAAAGGTTTAGTCATGTAGATAATGACAGTAAGAACATTAACTTCAAGACAGCGTATTTGAAGATGTCAACACAAAACATATACACTCATGATTTCCTTATGTTGACTTTTACAAAATTAAAACACATCAGCACGGGCATTGTCAAGATATTCCATGCCAATTATTACGCAAATAAGCTGGAATGCGAGACTATCAATTTAGGGTAAATTATACCTTATCATTCCTTTAAATGTGTCTGCATCAAGCTACATAAAATGATAAGATATCTAGACCTGTGACATGAAACCTTTTTTTTCAAAAAGCTAATTTATGAAATTGCAAAGGGAAATCAATTGCTGTGTATCTCCATTTTGAGCAAAATTAAGTGTTTCATATAGCACGGTCAACTAATTCCCATCCCGAAACTTTCATTTCAACTTGTAATGTAACAACTTTAGATATTAAGAAACTCAAATATGCACTTCACATAAATGACAAATATCTCAGATGACACAATAAAAGCATTGGAATATCAAAGGAATTAGCTTGTAACGTTCAATTTATTACAACAGTTGGGAAATATGTTTTATAAATGTATAACAGGCAGTTATATGTTAGTGTTTGTCTCCATTATATATATATGTAATTAAGTTGCCATTTTCAATCATTTTCATTCCAAGCGTACTTTTCTATAACTTAGATAAAAACATGTTATTGTGCTTTTGTTTCCTTTCAACATTCAGCACGTTCCTTTTCATTTATCTGTATACCACAAATCAAATGAAATAAAGCGATTACGTTTAGCTTCGTGACCAGCTATCCAGTTATTATGAACTACAACTGCTTTCGACCTTTCATCATACGAAAACTGTTTAAAATATTGCCGCCCAGAAGGAAATTGTTCCGTTGGCAGAGCAGCAATATTGATTTTTGACGATCGTATAAGTTTGTTTATGAATGGCTGGTCTGCTTGAAGTTTTAAACTAAGGCCGTGTGTAAGGTTTTTGAAAAATGAAACAGTTATTTCACTGCTTTTTATAGCCATTGTACCTGGACAAAACATAGTCTTGGCATCCAACTGCATCCACATATCAAAATTCCCGTTAAAATAAGGTATAGGATTTTTCAACCATACTGTATCTATGTCTGAAAATATTACATTTGATCCTTTTATTAGTTGTTTAAGAATATATCCATGTCGTCGCACCGACAAAATGTTAAATTGTTTACTTCCAAATGAGACAGCATCTTTTATATCATGAAATTCACTTTTAATTATTTCCATTTCACTGCCTTTATGTGTGTTTATGTAAGAAGAAAAGTTTTTGTCCTCTGCTATCACTATTATGTGGTATAACAAATTTAGTTTTTTATATGCTGCAAACCAATTCAAGAAGAAATCTAAATAGCCACTGTTAGCCGAAACCATAATAATCCATTTTTTGTCAAATATGGCATTCCTTACTTCTGTTTTATTTGTGTAGTATTTTTTTTGCGAAAACAGCTTATTTCTGTCAGAAGATATCCTTGTTATACTCATATACCCTAATAATAACACGTAAAGTACAACAGATGCAAAGAATCCAACTCGTAAACTTGAAATATTTATTTTTAACATTTTTGATTGCTACATTTAATGAACTAGCGTGTAACTACAAATAAACTGTAAACACTCTGTGTATTAACGACACTTTTTATTCACTTGTATACAAAATTATTTCAATAAATATCAATCTATAAACATTATTTTTGTGTACAGGTTTGCGCGCGAGTGGGTGTATGTCTGCATACGTATGTGAGTTTACATTATTTTACTTTGAAATAATGCGCTAACAACACTAGTTATTGCGCATGCGCGTAAAGGAAAATGACATATCCTAACCAACTGGTCAGTCTTGTTTAAGAGGGTAAGTACTGTTTAAATACTTGTTCTATTTTGTAATAAATGTATATGCCTGATGTCTTTTGTCCAATTGGTTAAACATTTATCTGTCAGCTTACAGTCATTTCATCCGATCGTTCTCGGATGAAGTTTCATTTAGATGAACATTTCTCAGACAATTAACCCATCTTTGTTGATGTGTTAAGATGTAAGCAAGTAATAATCCGTTTGCGCTGCGTAGCACTGTACAAAAAAAGATATCGATTTGGTGTGTTATTAATTATTTTATTTCTTAAATAATTTATTTACATACTTGTATCTTCATCTGATGCCGCGAATTGAATTTATTATCTCCTTTAGAATATACATTATATGTCTCAATTCATCTTGCTGAATAAAAAAATATAAAATATTTAAAGAGTTTAATCAAATTGAATATGATGAAGGTAAAATTGATATTCCGTGAACAGATTCAGCTACTAATATTTTTCTCTGTATTTCATTTGCATTTCGTTTAATTAATTCATTTCTTTTGTTATGGATTTTCTTGACGTATTAGATTCCCCTCGGTTGATGTCCCCTTGTAAAAGTAATATGTTCGGTGATCCAATACCAGTGTGTGTCACTCACAAGTAACTTATATAGATCAAAAATTACAGTGAAGTATATCCTCAAACTTAAAAGATAAATTACATGCATCATCCCCATTCATATCCAATATGTACGACATAACATAAGTTATAACGACTGGGTCAAGTAGATATTTATAAAAAGAAGATTAACATTGAAACTGTTATGGTAATGCACCAACAGTCATTTTTTCCGAAATTAAAAATAATCAGTAGCAAAAAGTTTACATCTCATTTAGATTTACAATTAAGACACAGTACTGATTTCGCGTAGTATATAATATATTAATATACATACATTGTCTTTCTGACACAGTTGAAACTTTATTATAGGATGGGTCTAGTAGATCAAAGAACATGTTAGAGATAGTTTGAATATTGTCATTAAGTTTAATAATAATGTTTATTTTAACAGTCCTTTACTAATAAGATTTATGAATTTGACAATATGTTTTTGTTTGAAAGCTGGACCAATAAACATTTCTTTTTAAGTATCCCAGGATATAAATGTTTCAATTTGTATAGGAATTCCAGCACCGTCGCGTGTAAAATTAATACAGAAACATCATTACACTATTTTATGGTTTCAATTAGATAAACACTTTTTCAACTTTGATACTGATGTATTTCTATATATAATATAATATATTTATGAATCCGTATAAGGTCGAATTAGGTCATTTATATGAGCAATAATGCTTTAAAGTAGAATTTCAAATTTTAGAATTTCTATAAATTTTTATACCGTTCTTTTAATAAAAACATACACAAACTTCAAGCAAATGAATGTGTCAAGGGAAATTTAAAGAATGTACAGACTCAATCAAATCGAGTCTGCAGTTCTCTTGAAATGTTCTTGTGATTAATGCTTCAGAGGGAACACTTTGTTTCTCGATTTTTAGAAATAAGTGCTAAGTGGAAAAGAAATGATGTCAAACCCCAGAAATCGTAAATAAAAAAAACATTGTATTTCAGTAGGATAAGTTATGTTTATCATTTAAATTTCCCGAACTTAGGTCGTATCAAAAGAATTTGTATCGAATATATTGAAAGTGATACTGGTTACTTAAAAATAAGTGCACGTTTTAATAAATATAGATAATTAGATAAAAGCATTAATGCTTCTTCCAGCATATATATTTACTTTTAGTAATAGTAGACTGATGTCGAAAAACTTATTAAATCACAGAAGTCGTTAAAATAGTCAAAAGGTGTTTTGCATGTTTTCAATTTGTAATAAAAGTATATTATCTTAATCCAGCGTTCGTATTAGTTACCTATATCCGTTTATTTTTCTTTGACATACGAAAAGCGTTCAGTCGAGATAAAGAAAATCATTTTATAAGTAATTTTGCATTCTGACCAACACATACATGTTCCTGTTAGCCACTTGTTTGTCATGGGCTGTAGCCAGGAGTTTTCTTATTTGGTAATACATTACTGGATATTTGTTTCTTTGTATTATAGACTTTGTTTACATATTTATAGATAATAGACTGCTATAAAATACCCAGGAAGGAAACACATGATTTTATTTTATATATCACGTTCTAAGGTCGACGTCAAAGAAGATACATTATCACATATCTTGAATATTATTTATTGCTTTCAATTTGTAAAGAAAGTAAGTTAGATAAGATATGTTGATCATTTATATATTGCAGACATAGGTCGTATCAAAGAAGAATTTGTATCAAAGATTTTGAAAGTGAAACTGGTTACTTAAAAAATAGTACATGTTATCGATCAGTGAAAAATACGGTATCTTGACTGAATTTAGCGTTTGCATGTTCAAAGTAATTAATTAGTTTTAGCGTCTTTGATACTCTCATTGTTCATAAACTATTTATCAGAAAAAACGTTTATAGTCGATATACTGAATGTTCATTTCATAAAGTATTTTCGCATCCTCTTAAACACATACATGTTGATGTTAAGCACTTGTGTTTATGGTCATCTTGGAGCTTAATTATGCGGTTATACATTGCTTGATATTTGTTTCTTTGTATTTATGCTCAATGTATAATTGATAATAAAGAAAGCACTGACATATTCATATTTAATATTTTCCATACTAGAGTCGAATTGATTGAATGTGTAACTGAGTACTAAGCAAATAGTTCATAGCGCAAAATTTATACATTTTTATAAATGATAATTTCGGGTTTACACAAAATACAAAATATTTATGTTTTATAAATAGTATCTGATAAGATGAAAGCAATAATGTTTCTTACATCATATATATTAACTATGAGTAATAGCAGACTTATGTCGAACAGTTTTTGAAATCGTAGAAGTCGTTAAAGAAAGTCAAAAGATGTTTTTTCCATGTTTTAAATTTGTAACTAAAAATTCTTATCTTAATTCAGCGTTCGTCTTAGTTACTTTTAAAAACCGTTTTTTGTTCTTAGTCGTATGAAAACTGTTAAGTCTAGATATAGAATGTTCATTTTATACATTAAACATAACATAACAGTTATTTCTGCAACAATGTTACAACATTTATAGCCATTTCAATCTACAATACAAACATAGAATTATACAAATGATTTATACAAATTAGTCTTTTTCTTAACAGTTGAACATAATTGAAAAGTTGAGTTTTCTGATTAATATCTTACTCATGCCTTCACTGTATAATATATAGCTCTTATAGAACTTACAAATCGGGAGCTTACATTTATGTTATTCGTTTATGAAATAAATGCGATCTCGTAATTTTATCAAAGCATTTTTCGAAATCTATAAAACAACAATATATTTTTTTCCTTTAACTACAAACAAAGTTTTAACTATAATTGAATGTAAATTATAGATCCAATCGATTGTTGATTTACCTGCCTGAAAGTCAAATTGATTTTTAATGATTGTTTCGTTTGTTTGAGTCCAGTTCGTCCAGCAGTTTAACAGAATTTGAGAAAAATTTTTGATATAATATTAATTAGAGTTAATCCTCTATAATTTTGTGGGTTTTCTATGTCCCCTCCTTTGTAAATAAGTATTATTATTTCTTCCCCAAACGATTCAGGATATTGTGCGGTAGTAAATATATGGTTAAATAGCTGGAGCATAAAGGTAGCAATTTGAGTAAGTGTATGTTTAAACATACAGAGAGCAGAGCAAACAGGCACAGCATCAAAGCCGCTGCTTTTATTATTATATTGGCAAAATAAAAGAAACAAACAATACTTATATTTGTATCTCACATAATTCATCAATCAAACTTTTAACATTAAAATATCTTTAAAAAAATATGACTGGCAATTGATAGATCCCTACTCTGACCTTTTATTTGAGTAAGAATAAATTTAAACATGTGTTCTTTTGTTAAGAATCATGCTGTGGTGAATTTAAACATGTGCTCTTTTGTTTAGGAATATGTTGTGGTGAAAATTTTAATGTATCCACTAATCTCATAATAAGAATGTGACATGTCAGGGATCTATACAACCAGTTATTTAGTTAACTACGCTCATTTCAATCCCAATAGAAACATTCAAATATCTGGGGTAAAAATTCATGACCAAAGAACCTAGTAGTCGTCTACCCGGTGGTAATATTATTAAGCTGATTATAGTTTCGAATTAATTAGAAAACACAAATAAAACATGTGCTTTGGTACAACAAAATTCGGAAGTAGCGAACAGTTAAATTACAGAAAGTTAGTCTAACAGATGTGGTCAAATATGTTTTCCTACCAGAACAGAACAAGGAAATAATTATTTCAGAGAAAGACACAAGGATCAGTCTTCAATCAAATGAAAGACCCCCGTATTGTGTAATTAGAAAGTTTGTTCAATTCTAGGGAAACGCATCATAATTTGATAGTCCATTTGAAATAAAAGATTCAAATTTTCGATACAGATAAACTAAAGAAAAATTTAAAAAAAAAGAATCTTAAAAAAACAAAAAAAAAAAAACACACAAAGGCATGTATATACGAATGATTTACAGTCGAGCATCGAGAATTCATCAACATATTTTACGAAACTTTAATTTGAAAACGATATTTGCCGCTGAAGTGATTAATGTTCACAATAATTTAAATAAATAAAATAAAAAATTTATATGTTTGTGTTATAAAAATAATCGGCGGCTTAAGAGGAGTTCCGTTTTCATTTTACAACTCTTGAAAATTTACCACAGAAAAAATGTTGTGTGTGTGCGGGGGGGTTGTTGTTGTTGTTTTTGCGATGCCCTCATCTATTTGTGGGGGATAAACGCAAACCCTGTTAATAACAGATTTCCCGCAGTACATATTTCAAGCTAGTGAGATTTAAAAATAGATTATATCGATAAACTATCATAAAGTAGTTGAGTGTTGGTTCGCGATAAAAAAACCCATATAATTTCCTAACGATTGATTCAATTGTGAATTAGCTTTGCAGATATGTATTTTTTAAAGAAATATTTAGCTTCAATAAGTACCTGAAGCAGTCAATAATGGAAGGGGATTAATTTTCGTTTGATTTTATTCGAGGTTTGCTCCGGGAGAAGATCTGTCCGTAGAGCATATTAATACTCAATACAAGACAGTAGCTTTATTGATCTCAATTATGTTACATGTAAATATATATATTTTTTATGTTCAATAAAATGGTGCATAACTTGCAGTTTTTATTATCATTCAATGATAAATGACATACAGTATTTATACCGGCCTAGAATATTTCGATAAGGAACCGTCAGTTGTAAAACGGTATTGTGATCTTATAATGAATAGCCGTCATACTTGCTGGTATGTCATTTAATATTGGCAGTTAAGGTTCTTCAAAATTTGCATGATTCACAGTCCGAATGTAGACCTTAATGAAAAGTTCTGGAATATTAACAAAAAGGATAAGTCCACCATATTAACCATATATATGAATGGTTGAACACAATGACGCAATGGACTGATCTTCTCATTTTGGTAATAATTGAAATTACAGCCCATTTTAGGCAAAAAGAAAAGAAACTGTATGTCTGAAACATTCTGGCATAGCCTCCCCATCAGTACAATCAGTGCTTTGATTTTGGTCAGTTGTCACCTGTAAACATGGAATACGTAATAGATATAATGAAATATAAATAAATTGTATAATGAACATAACATAGAAACCGTTCCCATCGGTTGGTGATATTTGCAAGTTTATATTTTTTCAAACTTTGTACATTCTATATATGAAACATAAGCACGATTGAATTTTACGTTTATGTTAACAACCGATTTAACTTTGCTTATGAAATGAAATCAAGCCAAATGATCGGATTTATTGAAATTTGGTATATTCGCCATTATTCTTTTGTGGCGCATGATGATGATTTACAAAATTTCAAAATCCATAACGAGTCTGCGTCGGTAAGGGCGCTATTCTGTATCATACCCATAGACCGCAATTTATAGAAATAATGTACAGATGGTTCGATTTATAAAGTTCAAGCATCGGCTAGACTATAGCCTAGTGAGTATAATAAAGTACGCTGTCTTACTATATGTCAAATTTGTATAATTATGATTTAATTACAAATGGATGGAGTAGTAGTAATACTACTACTACTACTAATAATAATAATAATAGGTTACCATGGAAATTAGTGCGCTATTCTCAATTATATCCGTATAAACTGCAATATATAGTAATATTGTACTTTATGTAATCTAATCATGGTTGAATAGATAAACTTTGCATATTGGTTAGAGTATCGCCTGGTGAGCATAAAAATGACATCTTAAGATGAACTTAAGTACACTGTCTTACTGTTTAGTTAATTTTATGTAAACAATCCTTTATTCAATATTACGTCAGTTTAAACAACATTCACATGTCGAGTGTGTACATTTTGTATTAAATTTTAATGTAGAACGTTCATGTATCGAAATTCAACCTGTTGCATTTTTCGATATGTCAATGTTTTTTTTTTTCTAAGGTCCAATTAATTGAATGCATTGTTCACTTGACACAAATAGGTTAAAATCAAACGGGATGTAAAAAATGCATATGAGACCTGTCAAAATAATATTAGTTATATCGGCTCATGACGGGATATAAGGTGGCATATAGCAAGTCTTTTGTGTATGTTAGTATGACGTCTTACCTGATGAAGATGTTCGTCGACTTAATGTTTTAAAACTGTCAATGACGAAAAACTATCCGCATTATTTCAGGTATAGATAACTGTATTAGCACAATCGGAGAATAAATTCGCGAATCTAAAAACGTCCGCCATTTTGTTTTTCTTGTATGGTTCAGCAACCATTTAAAATCCAACAGTCTTCGTATACACATTTGCTCACGATATACATGTATATGAGCACTTAACCAATGCAAATTCCGGCAATTTAATGTTCTTAAAGAACATTTTCATATATTAATTACTTTTCCTTCATTATGTATTTAATATTGAAAGTAGTTTTACCAACCCTGAACGGGATCTAACTTTTATTTAATAAAACATTAAGCTGCCCATAGATCAGTATAAGTGGCAATACAGCTACTAATGCAGGACGTAGTAGCGGTTATATTGCTATTGTTGTTCACGAAGTTGTGAGTTGTAGTAGTAACATATGTTAAACTAGTAATTGTTATCATTGATATACTTCATGGTGATATAAACAATAACAACATTATGAATGTTGCTATCAAAAAATAAAAACAAACACTTCCGAAACATCCTCAGTTATAAGAGGGTATTTTTTCGTTTGAGTGAAATATGGAATATATTTTAACGAAACATGATAAAATGCCACATATTTTCACGAACCGAGTGAAAATGTGTGGCATTTTATCAGGTTGAGTGAAAATATATTATTAACATATTTATTTAAAAACGAAAAAAAACCCTTTTTTTTTAATTTCCTTTATAAAAAAATTTTACGAATCCCTGTTTTGCTACGCAAAATTGAAAGTACGCGGAAAAATAAATATATCTATGCTCTTTTTTTGCCTGTATTTGCAGCGCTTTTTGGGCCCCTACATTGTGACGTACGTAAAAACTCTGAAAACGTTTTTCAGTTAATGACTCTTAAAAAAAATTGGGGTTTAAAAATTATGTTCTTTTTAGACGTTTTATCATCAGATATTTTTAAAAAAAAATTAAAAAAAAGTTTTTTGTATTTTCGTTTTTCAAACAAAATGCGAAAAAACCCCCTAAAAAAATATATTTTGGTCGCCATTCAATTAAATTTCATATTTTTTTTTAAAAATTTAAAACTTTTTGACAGATAAGCACTTTTCCATAAATATCAATACTATACTTTACTAATAAAATTGCGACAATTTATTACTTATTTGTAATTACATATCTAACTTGCATGCAAAGAAATTGATCAAAGTTTTATTGTGCCGGCGGATTTTAAAATGCGATGAAACCTCTCAGAACATTGCCGTTTAATGATTTTTAACGGCATTGTTTTGATTTGTTTCGCCGGCACTTTTAAAACTGTCTGGACACAGTACAACTAAGGACTTGTCTTAACACGTGAGTAAAATAACCATAATTATACTGATTTACTGTCATACCTTAAAATCCAACATATATTAAAAAAATGATCCGGTAAAAAACTTCCGAGCTTCTTATTAGACCACATGCAATTATCCAAACAAAATAAATTCCACGTTTTTCTCAACTATTAATGGTCAATGATTTTGACATAGTAACCTACAAGACTACACCAATTAACCAATCAAATACCCTGTAAGGTGGCGATACTGTTAAAGTTAAAATACATATTTTGCAATCGAGCTATTTGGTAGTTGCTAATTTAGATATATATAAATACAACAGGAAAAGAATCAATTTCCATTTTTTGTCTCAATCTTTCATTCAGGATTTTGATAACAGTTGTCCTCTATGATTACGTGTATTGTTAATTTGCTCTGATGTTTATGTATGTAACATACTGAGAAATATTAAATAAACTTGAAACTTGACTCATTTACAGTTCCAGTCTTTTCTTGGTTTCTTAATTTAAGAGATACAAATGATTTTTGAATGTTTAAGGTATGTCGGATGGTCAAAATTGTTTAATAACTCCCATGTAGAGAGAGAGAGAGAGCTTTGACTCCTTGGCAAAAAGATTCTTTACTTACATTTATACCATTTTGGAAAAAAAAGATCAGTTATAAGTTATAATTTTGCAAATGTTGCAAGCAAGCATGTTCTGATCATCATATGTTTATCAATTAATACATTAAGATCTATTACATTTTTTTAAAAACATACACACATGGCGATTGCGTTCATTCTGTGTTTATTTCCTTTATTATAGACTGTAATTCGGATTATCCAACTTTAACAAGGAGAAGCAAAGAGGGAACAGCCAGCGTAACAACAACAGGTTACTGAATCAAGTAAGTTACATACTGGTTGTTTGTTTGTTTGTTGATTTTTTTTATATATTTCATGAGAGTTGTTCTACTTAAATACAGTCAATAATCCGTAATCATTAAATTTTGCTCGTTCTCTTACCGTTAGTAAAAAGAATTAAAATATAAATCTACTGTAAATGGACTATAATATTAGTCTTAAGAACAGGTCAAATAGATGTCTGTATAGTAATTCGTTCTTGACATATATTTATTAAATATGTGCATTTCTTTCTTTATTTTTTCATGATTAAAAATATTTAAAGTAGTTATCAACGGGATCTGAACACGAAAATGAAGTCAACACAAGAGCAGTTAAAGCGGTAATAAGTTGTTAGTTGTAACAAACATGGCGATGTTGACCTTTAAAAAGTATATAACTAGCTATTTGAGCTTAAGTCATAATAGAATTAACATAATTTCTTGCATTAATTAATTGAACGCACACAATATGAAAACAACTGATAAGAATAAAACAAAGAATAATTATGATCTTCTTTCCTTGTTTTAGTAAATTAAATAATTGTCTTACACTTATCCATTCGAAACCTGTTATCTAATGAATGATTGGTATGGCTATTAAATCATTATGGATATGGATATGAGTAAAAGATCATCATTATTGTAGTAGAATTTCGTTATGTACAGGTCTACTTTTTTGGTCATTTTATTTTACTTCTTAGCTGATACACTTTATTTATTTCACAATATAAAGGATAAAGTTGAAATGATGATTTCTATTCCTTTTTTTTTTGGTTAAATTTTACAGATATTCATTCGAAACTTGTTATCTAGCTATAGTTAAATTGGTCTACAAAGATTATTAAATCATTTTTTTTCTGTCTTTTGTCTATCATTGTACCTCCATGATTTCATCAGATTAAGTTAACATAATAAAATACACAAAACACTGTACATTTAAAAATATTATTATATCATTATATTTGATATCTTAATCTTGAGGAAAGCAACAAATATATGCAAAACTGTCCTAGATGAAAATTGAGTTATATATACATGTTGTTTGCTTTTTTGTCACTGAATATTTTTTTTTGTGTGTAAAAATACTTGCTCAAAAATACATATAAATGTTTTTCTGTCATGGTTGTTTTAGCTGTTACACAAAAATTAAATTCAATATATAAAGAGTAAGGGTGAAATGATGAATTCTTTCCTCTTTTTACTTATTCATTTGAGAAACTTGTTAATTTATGAGCGATAAATTGGTCAACAATGATTATTTAATCATTGTTTAAGTTATTTGTCTGTCGTTTGCACTTCCATATCCTTTACATATTAAGTGAACACACTAAAATACACAAACACTGTATGTAAAAAAATAAAATACTTTCATTATACTTGATGTCATTGTCGTGGGGAAATCAATAAATATCAATTGCTAAACTATCTTAGGTATAGTTGTGTCATATAAATGTTGTTATGCTTTTTTGTTTCTGAATATAATCATGCTTTTATGAGCTGTGTACTTATCCAAAAAAATACTCTTTCATGTTACGAGCAAAACTGGCTTAATTTAACAATGAATGATAAGTTCAAAAAATGACATTTTTGTTTGCATTATAGCGATAAGTCTTTTTTTCTCCTTTGCTAAAAGTTACAAAATTGAAAGCTGAATAGGAAAATAACTTTCAGAAACCTTTTTGCCTTATACCTAACCAGTTGCAATTCTCCAAAAATATTTTATATAAGATCCGGAAAAATGTACAGATCATATTTTTATTCAAACTCACTCCCTGTAAACCCTGAAGAAAGAATTTTTTGTGCTTAATGTGTTAATACCTTATACTTGTACACATGCATATATATATATGTGTGTGTGTGCGTGTGCGTGAGTGCTCCTGTATGGAAAAGCAACTGAGGACATTTGTCAGGAATAACAGCAACGACTGAGGACATGACCGACAATTGAGCCCATCCTCAATTGACAAAAATATTTTATACTCTAAAAATGCTTATTTTTTTGCTAAAACATGTAAAAAAAATGGCATCCAAGTTGTGTCCTTTGTTGGAGGTCTCATATGTTGGGTGTGTCGGGGCTGTGTGTCGACCTAAAAAAGTAGCCATTTTTGAACTTCCCACTCGGCGAATTATTGCGTCCTCAATTGCTGGTCAGATTTGACAAAACTGGAATACAGCATTTCTATTGGTTGAAATTAATGCCAAAAAATGGGAAATATTATTTAAGCTGTTAATTAGTAGATGTAGACACTTTAAGAAAGATTTAAAATCCACTAAGAATTTATAAACAGGTAAAATTTGTAAAGGTTATCTGCTTACTTACCGGAAGTCATTTAAAGGAAATTTGGAATCGGACATTTTTACTGCGTGGTACAGTACAGGAATGCGGAGGCAGAAAAAGGTAAAATAATCTAAATTTTGATGCTATATTACTTATAATAATTCATTGCAGCTTAATAGGCTTTACAGTTGTACTATTTGTTTTTCTTTACTGTTTAGTCCTAAGTTTAGACAGCCTCAGTTGATCATAGTACATGTATAGAAATCAACTCGCACCCAAACCATTTCGTTTTATCATGCCTGTTGAAAGAACTGATTAAAAATTCTTTAAATAAGAAAAAATATTAAATCTAATAAAATTGAAATAAAAAACAACAAGAATTGTGAATGTTACCGCAGGAAATAGGTAAATTTTTATTTGTCACATATTTTCGCGAGGCCGCTTTTTATTATTTAAAATTGGAAGCTATGTTTTGTTAAAATGTGTGTAAAACACTAAAAATGAGTTGATGAATGAAAACTACTGAAGGTATTGTTTACACAACTTGAACGAAGATATCTGCCAGGATGTGTTAGTTAGTTCTACATAAAATAGATATATAAGGAATATTTTCTATTAGGGGTTTATTTTATTAGTTCTACATAAAAATGATATAAGAAATATTTCTAAGGGGTATATGTAGAGTGAATAAGGAAGA